>NC_057807.1:563121754-563421754 GCF_018294505.1 Triticum aestivum
TGGCCATATCACATCACATAGCATACCCTGCAAAAACAAGTTAGACGTCCTCTAATTGTTGTTTGCATGTTTTACATGGCTGCTATGGGTTTCTAGCAAGAACATTTCTTACCTACGCAAAAGCCACAACGTGATATGCCAATTGCTATTTACCCTTCATAAGGACCCTTTTCATGGAATCCGATCCGACTAAAGTGGGAGAGACTGGCACCCACTAGCCACCTTATGCAAAAAGTGCATGTCAGTCGGTGGAACCTGTCTCACGTAAGTGTACGTGTAAGGTCGGTTCGGGCCGCTTCATCCCACAATACCGTCGAAACAAGATAGGACTAGTAACGTAAGCATATTGAACAAATCATCGCCCACAACTACTTTGTGTTCTACTCATGCATAGAATCTATGCATAGACCTGGCTCATGATGCCACTGTTAGGGAACGTAGCAGAAATTCAAAAAAAATCTACGCATCGCCAAGATCAATCGATGGAGATTCTAGCAACAAGAGAGAGAGGAAGTGCATCTTCATACCCTTGAAGATCGCTAAGCAGAAGCGTTACAAGAACGCGGTTGATGGAGTCGTACTTGCGGCGATTCAAATCGCGGAAGATCTGATCTAGCGCCGAACGGACGGCGCCTCCGGGTTCAACACACGTACAACCCGAGGACGTCTCTCCTTCTTGATCTAGCAAGGGGAGAGGATAAGTTGAGGGAGAACTCTAACAGCACGACGGCGTGGTGGTGGTGGAGCTCGTGGTTCTCCAGCAGGGCTTCACCAAGCACTACAGAGGAGGAGCAGATGTATGAGGAGGGAGGGGCTGCGCCAGGGGAAGGGCTGCGGCTGCCCTCTCTCTCCCTCACTATATATAGGGGGAAGGGGGGAGGAGGAGGCACCCTAGGGTTTCCCTAGGGGAGGGGCGGAGGCCACAGGGGAAACCCTAGATGGGTTTGGGCTCCCCCACCCTAGGAAACTTGCCCCCCAAGCCGGGAGGGGTGGCTGCCCTAGGGGTGGCGCCCCCACCTCTCTAGGTTACGTGAGATGGGGTGGGAGGGGCGCTCAGCCCCTTAGTGGGCTGATGTGCCCCCTCCTCTTGGCCCATAAGGCCCCCAACGCTTGCCGGGGCCTCCGAACCCCCTTTCGGACACGCTGGTCATCACCTGGTACCCCCGGAACAATTCTGGACTCCAATACCCTTCGTCCAATATACCGATCTTTACCTCCGGACCATTCTGGAGCTCCTCGTCACATCCGGGATCTCATCCGGGACTCTGAACAACCTTCGGTACCACATACTATTCCCATTACAACTCAAGCGTCACCGAACCTTAAGTTTGTAGACCCTACGGGTTCGGAAATCATGCAGACATGACCGAGACAGCTCTCTGGCCAATAACCAACAACAGGATCTGGATACCCATGTTGGCTCCCACATGTTCCACGATGATCTCATCGGATGAACCACGATGTTGGGGATTCAATCAATCCTGTATACAATTCGCTTTGTCAATCGGTACGTTACTTGCCCGAGATTCGATCGTCGGTATCCCAATACCTCGTTCAATCTCGTTACCAGCAAGTCACTTAACTCGTTCCGTAATGCATGATCCCTCGACTAACTACTTAGTCACATTGAGCTCATTATGATGATGCATTACCGAGTGGGCCCAGAGATACCTCTCTGTCATACGGAGTGACAAATCCCAGTCTCGATTCGTGCCAACCCAACAGACACTTTCGGAGATACCTGTAGTGTACCTTTATAGCCACCCAGTTACGTTGTGATGTTTGGTACACCCAAAGCACTCCTACGGTATCCGGAAGTTACACAATCTCATGGTCTAAGGAAATGATACTTGACATTAGAAAAGCTTTAGCAAACGAACTACACGATCTTGTGCTATGCTTAGGATTGTGTCTTGTCCATCACATCATTCTCCTAATGATGTGATCTCGTTATCAATGACATCCAATGTCCATGGTCAGGAAACTATAACCATCTATTAATCAACGAGCTAGTCAACTAGAGGCTCACTAGGGACATGTTATGGTCTATGTATTCACACATGTATTACGGTTTCCAGTCAATACAATTATAGCATGAACAATAGACAATTATCATGAACAAGGAAATAAAATAATAACCATTTTATTATTGCCTCTAGAGCATATTTCCAACAGAGACGTATCAGAGTCCAGCTACAAGGAGCGCACGTCCGCCAACATGCTCAGGAGATGCAGCTACGGGTGTAGAATGGACAGGATTTCAACCTTTGTTAAGGTAGCCATGGGCCTAATTTTATAGTCTAAGGGGTCACCACAGTGGCAAAATAGTAAATCTACACTGTACAGTGTCAAATACTTAACTCTGATGGGTTAGGATAAATGAATTTAATGCATCGTGAGGTGCCTTGTGGGTGGAGCTCTCCGGCAAGGTTGGTCTCTCCTTCTATGCCGTTAGCCCATCCACCTTCTATTCCTTTGACACATCACTTGGACTGGTGTCATTAAAGTTGTATCTTCATAGGCGAGTTGCCACATGCCCAGACAAGTTTCACCTAACTACCTACCCGTTCAACACTTAATCGACAAGTGAAAACCTGATCGATGAGGTGGAGCGGTGGCAAGGTGGTGGGATTCTTGCCGGGCTCGGAGTTTGTCAGGCTTGAGTCTTGGCGGCTTTTCCTGGGATCTTCCCAGGCTCTGGAGCCGTATCTTCAGCATTTCTGATCTTCATCTTCTGAGATCTTCTTTGCTTCTTCATAATTTGGTCTTGTGTTTGTCTTTGGTTATCCTCCGTCAAGCCTTGCTGTCGGGAAGGCTACCATTGCCTATGCATAAGTCTGGGGTATTAGGGACCCCATTCTTAATACACCGACAGGAGCCCCGGGCCGGGGCCACACACATGCGAGGTGTTGCTGGGCTAGGCACAAACAGATGCACATGCACGTGTGGCAAAGAATAATGACCATGTCTATCATAATTTTATTTTTTACCATGCCTTCCTCCATGCGTACCGCATGCAAAGCGCAGGATTGGTGAAACTGGGCTATCATTGGAGCAGTGTGTTTGGCCAAGAGTGGTCACTTCAAACACACAGTAAGGAGCCAGCCCCCGCGCCTTCCCCATAAAGAGAGGACTACGGAGGGCTTTTCTCATTTGCCTCCTCTCATTCAAGATGAATCACCTCCTTCTTCTTTCTCCATCTCCCTTCTCCCTTGCCATTCTCCTGAGAAGCACCACTTCAATAGCGAGGGAAAGGGTTGAGCTCGCGCGCCCGTCGTTACCGCAAGGGCTTCTCCCGGGCACCACGCCCGCATCCTGGCCATGGCTGCGGAGGCTAGCTCCAGTCCCCAAGGAAGGGTTGGAAAACGCGGCGTCCGACGTCGGGGCGTCCACGGTGAAGCGCTCATCATTTCGCCTCTAGCCACTCCACGCCAGGCGGAGGGCCATACGGAAGACACGACGCACAAATTCATCATGGAACTGCGTCATCAGTCGTACAATTGGTTGTGTCTTCCCCGTCCTTTCGCCAGGGCGATGGAAGACAACCATCGGTGCAGTCTATGGCTGCGGGTGGACGGCTGCTACAACGGCCCTGTCTGGGTGGCCATTGAGACCTCCATCAACACATCATGTACCTGATGCGCGGATGGAAATCCTTCGTCCATGCACGCAACTTGGGTTAGGGGCAGATCCTCCACTTTAGGCTGGTCAGATCAGACACGCTCTTCGTGAAGTTCTTCGAGGCTTCCGGTGCTCGCCTGGAATGCTGCGTGGAGACCTCAAGAAGCAGTGACTCCTATTCCTCCAGTGAGAATGACGACGAGGATTCCCCAAGCGTCAAAGTTGAGGATAACAATTCTGACTAAGTACATGATTCGCTTGTGCGAACCAGGATCAATTGTTAGCGTGCCAGCTTCATCACCAGCTTCATCGTCATGGCTCCCAAGAAGAAGGGAACCATGGCGGTCACTCCGTCGACGTCCAAGCCACCAGCGCCCACGCAGACAGGAGACCGTGTAGGCAGTGACACAAGTGGCGGAGGCGGAGTTGGCGGGGGCCAAGATCAGCTTCCGCGACGCTCTGGCGATCGTAGCCAGGTGAGCGACATCGTCCGCACCAACCTACCAGTTGTTGTATCTAGGGATGGAGCCGCACTACCCCCGGGCGGTGCGGCGAACTCCACGAACAATGGGGCGCACTCCAAGATGCCAACGTGGGCGCACACGCCGTAGCCATCTTAGACCGCAAGTAACAAGCAGCGCCGTGACGTCGGCGCCCCCTAGCGTCCTCACAGCAAGATCCGTATGGATCATCCTCATGATACCCAGGGTGAATTGATAAATGTCCAATGTATCTACTTTTCCAAACACTTTTGCCCTTGTTTTGAACTCTAACTTGCATGATTTGAATGGAACTAACCCGGACTAACGCAGTTTTCAGTAGAATTGCCATGGTGTTATTTTTGTGCAGAAATAAAAGTTCTTAGAATGACCTGAAACTCCATGGAGACACGTTTTGGAATTAATGAAAAATATTGGCGAAAGAAGCAACAGAGGGGGGCCCACACCCTGTCCACGAGGGTGCAGGGCGCGCCCACCCCCTGGGGCACGCCCCTGCCTCGTGGGACCCATAGACCTCAACTCCAACTTCATATATTCATGTTTGAGGAGGAAAAACCTAGAGAGAAGGATTCATCGTGTTTTACGATACGGAGACGCCGCCAAGCCCTAATCTTCCTCGGGAGGGCTGATCTGGAGTCCGTTCGGGGCTCCGGAGAGGGGAATACGTCACCATCGTCATCATCAACCATCCTCCATAACCAATTTCATGATGCTCACCGCCGTGCGTGAGTAATCCCATCGTAGGCTTGCTGGACGATGATGGGTTGGATATGATTTACCATGTAAGCGAGTTCATTTTGTTAGGGTTTGATCCCTAGTATCCATTATGTTCTAAAATAAATGTTGCTATGACTTTGCCATGCTTAATGCTTGCCACTAGGGCCCGAGTGCCATAATTTCATATCTGAACCTATTATGTTTTCATGAATATATGTGAGTTCTTGATCCTATCTTGCAAGTTATAGTCACCTACTACGTGTTTTCATAAATATATGCTTGCCACTAGCTCCAAGACAAAGCACGCGCCCACGGGACGCCCGAAGCACGCCATCATCTTCATCTTTGCCGTCGGCCGCTCGAGATCCCCCTCGCCGCCCAGCTCGCTCCAGCCCCTCCTTGAGCTCACTAAGGCCTTTGTCGCAACCGCTATGAGCTGTCGCGTTGCTTCCCCCTCTTCCCTGGCTCTCTTCCCTCCCGCTAACGTCGTTGCCATCGAGCCCGAGAGCTTGGCTCCACCGGCCATGTCGCCGCTGTGGCTTCCGTCGCCTAGAGTTGTGATATGTCTCCAATGTATCTATAATTTTTGATTGTCCCATGCTATTAATTACCTGTTTTGGATGTTTATGGGCTTTACTTTACACTTTTATATCATTTTTGGGACTAACCTACAAACCGAAGGCCCAGCCCAAATTGTTGTTTTTTTGCCTATTTCAGTGTTTCGACGAAAAGGAATATCAAACGGAGTCCAAACGGAATAAAACCTTTGGGAGCGATCTTTTTGGAACAAACGTGATCCAGAGGACTTGGAATGGAAGTCAAGAAACAAGCGAGGTGGCCACGAGGGTGCCCGACACGCCCCCTACAGCTGAGCGCGCCCCCACCCTCGTGAGCCCCTCGAGCGTCCACTGTCATACTCCTTCCTCCTATATATACCCGTGTACCTCGAAAACATCAGGGGCGACCACAAAAAACTATTTCCACCACCGTAACCTTCTGTATCCGTGAGATCCCATCTTGGAGCCGTTGCTGGTGATGAAGCTATGTACCTAGGGTAGTGAGGGAGTCCTAGATTAGGGGGTGTCCGGATGACCGGACTATAACCTTTGGCCGGACTCCTGGACTATGAAGATACAAGATTGAAGACTTCGTCCCGTGTCCGGATGGGACTTTCCTTGGCGTGGAAGGCAAGCTTGGCGATACGGATATGTAGATCTCCTCCCATTGTAATCGACTATGTGTAATCCTAGCCCTCTCTGGTGTCTATATAAACCGGAGGGTTTTAGTCCGTAGGACGAACAATAATCATACCATAGGCTAGCTTCTAGGGTTTAGGCTCTCTGATCTCGTGGTAGATCTACTCTTGTACTACCCATATCATCAATATTAATCAAGCAAGAGCAGGGTTTTTACCTCCATCGAGAGGGCCCGAACCTGGGTAAAAACATCGTGTCCCCTGTCTCCTGTTACCATCTGCCTAGACGCACAGTTCTGGACCCTCTACCCGAGATCCACCGGTTTTGACACCGACATTGGTGCTTTCATTGAGAGTTGCTCTGTGTCATCGTCTTTAGGCCCGATGGCTCCTCCGATCATCAACGACGATGCGGTCTAGGGTGATACTTTTCTCCCCGGATAGATCTTCGTATTTGGCGGCTTTGCGCTACGGGCCAATTCATGTGGCCATCTGGAGCAGATCGAAAGCTACGCCCCTGGCCATCGGTCAGATTTGGAAGTGTGAACTACACGGCTGACATCCACGGAGACTTGATCTTCGATGGGTTCGAGCCACAGCCGAGCGTGCCGCACTGTCACGATGGGCATGATCTAGCTCTGCCGCCGAACAGTGCCCAGGAGGCCGTCCTAGTGTCCGCTCCGGCCCTTAGCTCGGAGCCGACTGTGCCAATCGAGGACGGGTGGCTGGACACCGCCTCGGGGGCTGCAATCTCTATGCTGATCGAGCCAAACACCAGCCTTGTCCTTTGCAAAGCTCGTGACTCCAAGGTGCCGGACTCCTTTCCGGACTCCGAAACTTCCGCGCCCCTGTCGATCGAACTCGATTGGGGTGCCAATCATGGAGTTCGCCGCCGCGGACATCTTTCAGCACTCGCCCTTCGGCGACATTCTGAATTCACTGAAGTCTCTCTCTTTATCAGGAGAGCCCTGGCCGGACTATGGTCAGCAAGGTTGGGATGCGGACGACGAAGAAATTCAAAGCCCACCCACCACCCACTTCATAGCCACTGTCGATGATTTAACCGACATGCTCGACTTCGACTCTGAAGACATCGATGGTATGGATGCCGATGCAGGAGATGACCAAGAACCAGCGCCTATAGGGCACTGGAAGGCCACCTCGTCATATGACATATGCATGGTGGACACCCCAAAAGAAGGGAATGGCGATGGAACGACGGAGGATGACCCCTCCAAGAAGCAGCCTAAGCGCCGGCGTCAGTGGCGCCGCTCTAAATCCCGCCAAAGCAAAAACAGCGATTCCGGCACGGGAGATAATAACACCCCGGACAGTGCCGAAGACAACCCCCTCCAGCAGGATTCAGCACAGGAGGATGGAGAAGCCTGCCCTCATGAGAGAGCGGCAGACGTGGAGGTAGAGGACGATAATTACATGCCTCCCTCCGAAGACGAGGCAAGCCTTGATGACGACGAATTTGTCGTGCCTGAGGATCCCGTCGAACAAGAGCGTTTCAAACGCAGGCTTATGGCCACGGCGAGCAACCTCAAGAAAAAACAACAGTAGCTTAGAGCTGACCAAGACTTGCTAGCCGATAGATGGACTGAAGTCCTTGCGGCCAAAGAGTACGAACTCGAACGCCCCTCCAAGAGCTACCCAAAGCGCAGGATGCTACCTCGATTAGAGGAGGAAGCACCTAAACCTACATCACCATCGCACGACGCGGACGACCGGCCACCTCATGGCCGCGACAGAGAGGCCTCTCGGCCATCCACTCAAGCCGCACCCCGGCGTCGCTCAAAAAATACCAAGGCACGGGGAAATGCGCCAGACCTGCAACACATATTGGAGGACAAGGCAAGGCAAACAAGATCGATCTACGGATCGCGTGGGCGCCCCACAACACGTGACGATAACCATCACGCCGGATATGGCAAATACAGCCAGGCCGAACACAGCAGACAAAGCTCATTTGGGCTACGTCATGATATAGCCCAGTACAGAGGTGCCGCACACCAACTATGCTTCACAGATGAAGCAATGGATCATCAAATCCCCGAGGGTTTTAAACCCGTAAACATCGAATCATACGATGGCACAACAGATCTTGTGGTATGGATCGAGGATTATCTCCTTCATATCCACATGGCCTGCGGTGATGATCTACACGCTATCAAATACCTCCCACTCAATCTTAAAGGACCAGCTCGGCATTGGCTTAACAGCTTGCCAGTAGAGTCAATTGGTTGCTGGGAGGACCTAGAAGCCGCATTCCTCGACAATTTCCAGGGCACCTATGTGCGACCACCAGACGCCGATGACCTAAGCCACATAATTCAGCAGCCAGAGGAATCGGCCAGACAATTCTGAACACGGTTCCTAACCAAGAAAAATCAAATAGTCGACTGTCCGGACGCAGAGGCCCTCGCAGCCTTCAAACATAACGTCCGTGACGAATGGCTTGCCCGGCACCTAGGACAGGAAAAGCCGAAATCCATGGCAGCCCTCACAACACTCATGACCCGCTTTTGCGCGGGAGAAGACAGCTGGCTAGCTCGTAGTAATAACATGACCAAGAGCCCTGGTAACTCGGATACCAAGGACAACAATGGCAGGTCGCATCGCAACAAGCACAAGCGCCGCATTAACGACGACAATGCTGAGGATACGACAGTTAATGCCGGATTCAGAGGCTCTAAACCCGGTTAGCGGAAAAGGCCATTCAAAAGAAATACTCCGGGCCCGTCCAGTTTGGACCGAATACTCGATCGCTCGTGCCAGATACACGGCACCCCCGAACAACCAGCCAACCACACCAACAGGGATTGTTGGGTGTTCAAGCAGGTAGGCAAGTTAAGTGCCGAAAACAGAGACAAGGGGCTGCACAGCGATGACGAGGAGGAGCCCCGGCCACCGAACAATAGGGGACAGAAGGGCTTTCCCCCACAAGTGCGGACGGTGAACATGATATACGCAACCCACATCCCCAAAAGAGAGCGGAAGCGTGCACTCAGGGACGTATATGCGTTGGAGCCAGTCGCCCCAAAGTTCAACCCGTGGTCCTCCTGCCCGATTACTTTTGACCGAAGGGACCACCCCACTAGCATCCGCCACGGCGGATTCGCCGCATTGGTTCTAGACCCAATCATTGACGGATTTCACCTCACTAGAGTCCTTATGGACGGCGGCAGTAGCCTAAACCTGCTTTATCAGGATACAGTCCGAAAAATGGGCATAGATCCCTCAAGGATTAAACCCACAAAGACGACATTTAAAGGCGGCATACTAGGTGTAGAGGCCAACTGTACAGGCTCAGTTACACTCGAAGTGGTCTTCGGATCCCCGGATAATTTCCGAAGCGAGGAGTTAATCTTTGACATAGTCCCGTTCCGCAGTGGCTATCACGCCCTTCTCGGACGAACCGCATTTGCAAAGTTCAATGCGGTGCCGCACTACGCATACCTCAAGCTCAAGATGCCAGGCCCTCGAGGAGTCTTTACGGTCAATGGAAACACCGAACGCTCTCTCCGAACGGAGGAGCATACGGCGGCCCTCGCGGCGGAAGTACAAAGTAGCCTCTCAAGGCAATTCTCCAGTCCGGCTATCAAACGTCCGGACACCGTCAAGCGTGCCCGGAGTAACCTACAACAAGACCACCTGGCACGTTCCGAGCAAGCGTAGCAGTGCGGCCCCAACCCCAGCTGACGGTGTCTAGGATTAGGGGGTACTCAACACGTCGTCTCTCGATTAGTTCGATTGGGCCGAGGACCCCCATGGCCGTATACTCATAGGCCAGTCCGGACAGCTGCCGCATACAAGGAAGAATCTATAAGACTTGGCGATCAAGACAAGGACTCCTCCCCCACCGGCGTATTTGGCTAGGACTCTTGTTATCCTAGGCCTCTGGTGCATTATATAAACCGGGGCCAGGCTAGTCGATAGATATACAACAACAATCATACCATAGGCTAGCTTCTAGGGTTTAGCCTCTCTGATCTTGTGGTAGATCAACTCTTGTACTACCCATACCATCAATATTAATCAAGCAGGAGTAGGGTTTTACCTCCATCGAGAGGGCCCGAACATGGGTAAACATTGTGTCCTTTGCCTCCTGTTACCATTGATCCTAAGACGCACAGTTCGAGACCCCCTACCCGAGATCCGCCGGTTTTGACACCGACATTGGTGCTTTCATTGAGAGTTCCGCCGTGTGTTCGACAAAGGGTCGATGGCTCGCCTGCAGATCAACTGCGACTTCGGCATCTTCGTCACCAGCTCGACTGGTCACCTTGGGGCCTTCATCAACATAAATTTCGACCAAGGACTACGCCCTGCCTCCGACCGTCATGTTCGGATGAGGGCCTTCATCAACATAAATTTCGATCTCTATCAAGATCATGGAGGAATCATCCAGGGAGCCCGGGGGCTCGACGTCAACATTGTCATTGGGCGACCGTGCTGTTTTTCTGGACAGCGAACTTGTGTCCATCGTCACCACCTCCTCGAGCGTCGGTTCGACGATTGCTTCGATGGAATAGTGCGGAATTGAATGTACAACAACCCTGGAAAATTTCGTCGAGTTCCGATGGAGGAATCTCCGGCAATCTCCGATATACCGGAGCCTTGTTGAATCTGGACGAGAATCCGAACGAGTTTGGAGCGGGGTGTCCAGCATCAAGCTCG
Source organism: Triticum aestivum (assembly GCF_018294505.1). Lineage (NCBI taxonomy): Eukaryota > Viridiplantae > Streptophyta > Magnoliopsida > Poales > Poaceae > Triticum > Triticum aestivum. Next base: position 563,132,471 of record NC_057807.1, read on the forward strand.
GACGTCCTTTGGAAGATCCAACCATTGATCAGCTGTGTAATTCCCATATCTACCACCTGCCAAAAATTCAGCTCGATCCGACCGTCCAAACTCCGGGAAACTTCCGATTAGTGCGTCACCTTTTGGATCTACTTTCTGCGCGAGAACGAATCCGACCCGAATTCATCTTCTTTATGAATGGGATCTCGGACATCCTTTTTGAAGGAAGTTTTCGTATGGGGTGTTGTGTATTATTCTCAAACACATCCCAGTAGTATTAAAAGTATTCTTGCAATACGAACTTCACCGTCGCGCCGGTGTCAAACCAGCCCGACAACATCACTCCACGGCGGCCGACCTGCATTAGACACGTCGCCGCTTTGTTGAGCGAAGCTCAATTTCTTCGGATCATCATCTCGGCCAGCCGAACAATAGTTCGGCATCGAGAAGGATAAATCGTCACCAACATCGCCGCCCCACGGATTACACGGAACGGGCAGACCTGCATCGCCGCACGGTCACTTCATCAAGCCGACATCGACCACGTCACGACCTGCATCGGCAGGGCCGCACTGTTGTTTTTTCAAGCTGGTGTCCATCACGCCGACCTACTTCGACTCATCGGCTGACACCGAGGCTTCATCACGCTAGCTGGACCGGGGGCTTCATCATCACTTCATCAACCTACTCCGGAGACTTCGGCGTCGCTGGCCGACCAGCTCCGTCACGTTAGCTGGACCAAGGGCTTTGCCTCGGCGAGCCAACCTTTGCCAGCATCGCCATGCCGTTGCTTTATCGCCCATCAGGCGATAGGTGTGCGGATCGAGTCCCAATTTTGGGAATCACCTTTCTTCAGATTGCTACAACAAATAAGCCAGGTGCTATTAATCCTAGTATTTTTTTACTTGTTTGGGTTCATTTTTTCCAACGAATTATTACTCTGGTTTGTCCATCATATGTACGCAGGTCTATCAAATGGTGGCCGCATTAACGACGGCCACATGGTGGTTCAGTCAGTTTCCGTACATAGTCTGACAAACGCCGCATCCGGAACTCGAACCGACCTGTGAATTCAGGCCTCGCCATGCCTTTACCGCATCACACCGCCGCCCTGCATCGACATTGACTTCGGCGCCAGGCCATATTTCTTTTATTACTCACTTTGCATAAATTATTTTCTATGCAACGAATTTTTTTTATTACTATTATCTCTGGTTTGCACTATTTTTTTGCACAGGAAAATGATCCAGCTGGACTATATCCTTTAGCGTCACCTCGCTGGACGGGGGGCTTCGTCAACACTTCATTACCCCATGTCGGGGACTTCGGCATCACCCTGCCGTCCTGCATCGACCGTGCTATGTCACCACTTCGGAGTGCCGAGCTCTTTGCTCCGTCACCTCGGGACCGGTTTGGGGGATGGAACCTTGTCCCGCATCAAGCTCGGACCGCGTCATCAATACCGAACACATTAACCAGCTAAGTTGCCTTCATGCTCAAAGTTTTAAATTTTTAACTTGTGTTTGGCTCGACCAAGCATTATACTTTTTTGGAAAAATGTTGCTTGTAAAAAATTTCCTTGTCCAAACTTTGTTTGTGACGCATAAATTCAAATACCCAATTCATTTGGGGGCTTCCTTCATGAAGCTTTTCCTCTTGCATATGATTATACTTGTACGGCTTCGTTCCTTTTTTGTGTATTACGCCACAATATGCACCATATTGACTTGAGAAATTTGCAAGCTGGGTTGCCTCGCTCCTGTGTTTACCCCTACGTTCCCGATTGTTCGGCTAGGGAGTAAAGGGAGCACCTCTGTGATTGTCACGATCGGGTCATCCGAGCCGGACCTCAGACTGGGTGAAGCCGAAAGCTAGCGCTCTTATAGTTTTCAATGATGGTCGGCACACAACGGAACTCATGAGTACAAAAAATCTATTGCACAAGTCTCATATAACAATGAGCACCAAAGAAAGGTATCGGTGGGGGCACTATTTTCTTCGAAGATGCTTCTTACACTTCGTAGTAATATAGCATAAGTTCCCTGAGTGCACTTTGTCTGTTACAGCCTTATGGCCTGATTGCCTGGTTATTGGAAACACCGTCGATATTCTTAACAGATGGAGCACATAACACTTTTCGGTCCTTGACCGAAGAGGGAGAAGTCGATGGTCGGTTAAGACGCATTTAAAGTTCGGTTGAACATATATATGATATAAGTACTTCGGTACATGCAATCATTCTTTTACCCAAGTCACTTGGGGGCTCTTAAATTTATATGAGCCGTTTTATGATAAGTGTTCTTCTTCTTAGTCGTTGCAAAGCTTTATTATTATTATTATTATTATCTATCACTCCTTTTTTCGACACGAGCGTGTGGTCACTAGCCAGGGAGCCTAATTTCTCTCTCAAAGCCGCTAGAGTTTAGTTTGCTAAACTGGTCTAATGACAAGTACTCCACCCTCGGGATAGGAGGTTGAAGCCGTAGGCTGACCCGCTTGAAGTCTTGAGATACGATGTATCATGTTAAAGCACGACAGAAGCACTTCTTTTGCTAAGGCCAATTTTCGGATTGGCACCGAACACTTGATCTCGTTCGGACGTCATGTTTTTACTGACGTTTTTTTGGTTTTCCAAGCTTATGGCACTTTTAAACTATTTGTGTATTTTCAGCACAAGTCTCGCAGTGCAACGCCGGACACCTTTAGAGATTCGGCAAAAACATTCTCGGATATTGCTATATATGCATCGGTTTCGAATTGTGTCTTCGGTCAATAGTTGGGTTGCCCGGCTCCTGTGCTTGCCTCCTATGTTCCGCTTTGTTCCGCTAGGTGTGCAAAGGGAGAACCACTGCAATTGTGCTTCCAACTCACATGGTTAAGCACCTCAGTGGAGAAAGCCGAAAACTGACTAGCACAATAAGCGTAAACTGGTCAGCGATCCGATGACGGTGTTAAATGACGGGCCATTCATAACAATGGCCGAAGTGTTTACGCTTGACCTCGACTGTCGCTGAACACTACCGGGGGCTATTAACTGGCCTCCCAAACTAAATCCTCGATATTTTGCTCTTACATTGGAGCTGAGGTTTCATGATCATGCTTAGCATGACAACCCAAAGTAAGGAACCAATAGCGGGACTATTTTCTTTGGCAGACATTTCTTCTGTTAAATAGTAATATAACATATCTCTCTGCGTACCTTTGTTTATAAAACTGTATGGCCAGATTGCCTTGTTTGTTGTAAATCTTTGCCCTCATAAAGGCTTTATAAAGTGGGACAAACACTCCTCGGCTATTGGCCGCGGAGGTGGAAGCCGATGGTCGATCAACAAAGTTTTGTACAATGCGGATCCGAGCATTAATGACGTAAAGTACTTGGATACATAGAGTCATACACATAATTTGTGATTTTACTATGGATATCGATCCTTAATTCGGCCTCCCGTGCCCGCATTAAGGATCGGGGGCTACTAGGCTTCGGGCTTATTATTTACAAATATTAAAAGGGCATATTGATCCCCTAATCTGTTGTTGCCACCCAACCAGTGTCTCGGGGGCTACTGCATTGGCAATCCAATGCAAAAAATTAAAAGTGCAATATAGTTTTCGAGGAGATTATTATCCTCAGGTTGGTCGGCCACACCCAACCTGAGTCTCGAGGACTTTGCACACCGCGTTTCTATTCCTATGTATGCTGCCGAGCTAGGAGTTGATCCTCAGGCCGATTTCGCGCATCGACCTGAGTCTTAGGGGCTACTAGGATCAGCGGTTTCGTCTTTTCCTTCAGGTGCATCCTGTACATAGTCCAGCGTTGGAGCTCGGGTACAGTCCGGCATTGGTGCTCGACTACAATAGACACCCCAGAAGCAGTCCGGCATAAAGCTCGGATGCTGGTGGCAGGCTCCGTAGAGGGCATTTCCGGCGTTAAGCTCGGCTAAACTCCTTCAACTTTTTGAACCCAGATGATCTATGACATCTCGGATATAGTCCAGCGTTGGAGCTTGGATACAGTCCGGCGTTGGAGCTTGGACACAGTCCGGTGTTAGAGCTTGGATAATTTCCGGCGCTGGAGCTCGGAAGCAGTCCGACATGGGTGCTTGGCTGCAAAAGATACCTCGAATGCAATCCGGCGTTGGAGCTCGGATGCAAGAGGACACTGCCGCTCGGAATAACTTCAAACCCGAGGTGTGGCATAATAATAACAAGGCATTGATAAAGGCCGGAAACTTAAAGGGGCTCCTCGGATACCCGACATATAAACTCTTCGGATTTACTTCACGATCCTCAAGATCGAAGATGAGAAGATTTGTTGAACCAGTTTTCAAGACCGACGGACGAAGATGAAGAACAGGTTGGAAGAATCGAGGAGCGTCCCCAACTTGAAGACCGGTTCAGGGGGCTACTAACAGTGTAAAGGATTAGGGGGTACTCAACACGTCGTCTCCCGATCAGTTGGATTGGGCCGAGGACCCCCATGGCCGTATACTCATAGGCTAGTCCGGACAGCTGCCGCATACAAGGAAGAATCTACAAGACTTGGCGATCAAGACAAGGACTCCTCCCCCACCGGCGTATTTGGCTAGGACTCTTGTTATCCTAGGCCTCTGGTGCATTATATAAACCGGGGCCAGGCTAGTCGATAGATATACAACAACAATCATACCATAGGCTAGCTTCTAGGGATTGCCTCTCTGATCTTGTGGTAGATCAACTCTTGTACTACCCATACCATCAATATTAATCAAGAAGGAGTAGGGTTTTACCTCCATCGAGAGGGCCCGAACCTGGGTAAACATTGTGTCCTTTGCCTCCTGTTACCATTGATCCTAAGACGCACAGTTCGGGACCCCCTACCCGAGATCCGCCGGTTTTGACACCGACACCAGCCCTCGCGAAATTGCGAAACCAGTACCACGCGTACATAATTACGCTCTGGAAATACCATGGGCATAAGGGGATGGGCACAACCACGGCACGCCCGAAATGCGGCTCAACCGCACTAGGGGCTCCCGATTTTGTCATTTCTTTTTTCTTACTTTTAGGACTCCACTCTCCGGAAGGCCTGTCCGGCAGTACAATCGCCGAACACACGATGCAACAGCCAGGGAGGCAGCAAGCTACGTCGAATGTCCAGGTGGTCTCTATAACGAGCTAAATACCTGTCTTACATAAAGTCTCGCAGCTTGCCCCTGGAGGGGGACATGTCAAATAATCCCATCTATTGCTTATCACACTATTTGTATCGTTCTGCTTTCATGGCAGCCTTTTAATAAACAATACATAGCTCTTGTCTATTATTGCATTCATTTTTATGTAAATATGTTCAGTCATGACATTATGCAACCGTACACTTTGGTACGGCCAATACACCAGGGGCTTAAGTACCCCAGAATATGGTGTGAGAAGTCCGAACACTCTCACAAGTGCGGCACCCTGAACTTATAGCATTATATGCATCGGCTCCTAATCATGTCTTGGGTTAATAGTTGGGTTTGCCCGGCTCCCATGTTTTGGTACCTTATGTTCCGCTATATCGGCTAAGGTAGCGATGGGAGAACTACTGCGATTGTGCCCCGGTTTAGCTTGGTTAAGCACCTCAGTAGAGAAAGCTAAAACTGACCACCATGATAGGGCGAGAGCCGGTCGTTGTTCTAGAGGTTTCGAGTCCCTAAAGACTTATGCCGCTTAGAGCAAGGAGCTGGCTTTGTCCGGCCTAGGTGTAGATAGCGCCACGAACTCGGTCTTCCGAATACTAGGGGTTTCGCCGAAATTTAAAATTATAGAATTCTATGGCTAAGTGAGAGTGATAAAGCATTATAGTCCGATTGCCTTGTTCGTTGTGCTGAGTGCCTCCCTCGAAGGACCCAAGAATGGGAACAAGAGCGCTCAGGTTTACCCCGAACACCACAACACTCGTGGCATGGGGGTAGAAGTCGACGACTCGCCATCTCTCGGATTTAATAAACGGCCGCACAGAAGGTAATATTTTAAATTCAAAAAGCGTTGCTTAGCGCATATGAACAAGTTTTCAGTGCATAGGATAACATGAGCGAGTTTACTCAAAAATTACATCCTTGGAACACTCATTCGCCACAAGGCAGGCACCCTTCAGGACGCCCTCATAATACAACTCGGGCTTGCGATGCTCCTTCCGCTCCGGTGGCTCATCTGTCACCAGCTACTCAGCATCCATCTTGCCCCAGTGTACTTTAACACGGGCAAGGGCCCTACGGGCGCCTTCGATGCATATGGAGCGCTTGATGATTTCAAGCCATGGACAGGCATCCACCAGCCGCCTCACCAGCCCAAAGTAGCTCCCAGGCATGACCTCCCCAGGCCATAGCCGGCCAATAAGGCCCTTCACGGCCTGTTCGGCTGCCTTATGGAGCTCGACCAGCTGCTCCAGCTTGTCGCTCAAGGGCACCAGGTGTCCGGCCTCAACATACTGGGACCAGAACACCTTCTTTGTCGAGCTCCCTTCCTCGGCTCGGTACAATGCGGCAGCGTCGGACACACTGCGGGGCAGATCTGCGAATGCTCCTGGAGAGCTCCAGACTCGGGTAAGTAACAAGTAATTCACTTTCACGTGTTTGCTTTGCATAAAGAATGCCTTACCCACCGCTATCTTCTTCATCGCCTCAATTTCTTGGAGGGCTTTTTGGGCTTCGGCCTTGGCAGATTTGGCGCTCTCAAGGGTCAAGGCAAGCTCGAACTCTCGAGTCTTTTAGTCAAGCTCCAAACTCTCGTGTTTTTTCACAAGAGCGTGGAGCTCTTGCCGCACCTTCGCCACCCGCGCCTCCTGCTTTTCTCGCTTGGTGCGCTCCACGGCCGCATTGTCTTCGGCCTTGGACAGCGCTTCCTTCAGGGTCGCCACCTCGGTTGTGGCCCCTATAATACTCACGTTGGTCCTATCATTATTTGCAACCAGATCTTACATAAGGTACTATTTACCTTCGTTGTCCTCGAGCTGCTTCTTGGCAAGGCCGAGCTCGTTCTCGGACCGCTCGAGGCTCTGCTTCAATGCATCGACCTCCGCAGTCAGTGCGGTAGAGGTCAGCAGCGCAGCCTGCATTCCCATATTGACATACTTATGTTAGACTCCTACGTATATCTTTTTAGATCCTCAGTCCGGCTTTTCTTTCTGAACACCAAACTAGGCATCAGGGGCTACTGTCTATGCGGTAATATTTTTACATATCTTAAATACATACCTCAAAGCCTGTTAGAAGGCTGGCACAGGCTTCCGTCAGCCCGCTCTTGGCGGACTGAACCTTCTGGATCACCGCACTCATAATATTGCGGTGCTCCTCGTCGATGGAGGCGCCGTTAAGCACCTCCAGCAAAATATCCGGTGCCTCCGGTTGGACGGAAGTCACCGGCGTCGTAGGCTTGCCCTTCTTACTAGGGGGCCGCCTACTGGACTTCGGAACCACTGAAGGTTCCGGTGCAGTGTCCGGCCTAGGGCCGGACTTAGAGCCCTTTGGGGTTTTATCCCCTCTGCGCCTGGAGTCCGGGAGGTCACCTTGCAGCGCCTCCAGGACCACCTCCTCCTGGCTTGGCCCCTTTGGGGACTCCACCTCGGCATCGTCCGTAGGGAGAGGGGAGGTAGCAGTCGGGAGTGAAAGACTATTCACATCCGATGACTCCAGGGAGCCGTTCGACGAAGCGTCGAGCCGGGCCTTGGGCGGACTGCATGATTATATTCGGCGTCAGAAGATACAATGCAATAAAGGAATGCCATGAGTTATTCTGGTATCAGGATACTTACGATTTTGCCAGGTGCTTGGCCCTAGATGGCCACTCCTCTTCGCCATCGTCGGCGTTGGTGGAGTAGTCCGGAGGAAGGGTCTTTCCCTTCTTGGACCCTCCGGCCCCCCCAGTTGGGGCGGCCATCCTTTTCTTTCCTCCCCCCGTTGGAGGGGGAGAGGCCTCTTCTTCCTCCTCCTCGTCTCCGTGGGAGGAGTGCACTTCAGAGTCATCGGACGATGAATCCGACACCAGCAGGCGCTGGGAACTCTTTCGAGTTCCCGCGGCCTTCTTCTTGGCCTTCTTCTCCGACACCACGTAAGGTGCCGGGACCAGCATCTTTGCCAAGCGGGCATCTGCTGGGTCTTCGGGCAAAGGAGACGGACAGTCGATCTGTCCGGACTTCTTCTGCCAGTCCTGTCAAAGGAACGGGAGTTTAGATCCCGCATAGAGTCAAACTATGAAAAACGAGTATCACGTAAAGGGTAAAACAAGCTTACTGCGCTGGCTTGGCGCTTCGCGCAGAATCTGCGATCCTCGGTAATGGGAGGGGGAACCTCGGCGCCCTTGAATAGCACCTTCCAGGCATCCTCGTGCATTGTGCCAAAGAGCCTCTGGATAAAGTTTGGTGCCGGGCCGGGTCGAACTCCCACAAGTTAAAAGCCCGTCGTTGACACGGGAGGATCCGGCGGAAGAGCATGACATGGACTACGCTGACAAGTTTAACCTTCTTGTCCACCAGGTTTTGGACGCAGGTTTGGAGTCCGGTCAGCTCTCCCGGGTTACCCCATGACAGGGCCGTCTCTTTCCAGGAGGCGAGCCGTGTGGGGATGCCAAATTGGAAATCGGGGGCCGCTGCCTATTCAGGGTCACGCGGCTCGGTGATGTAGAACCACCCCGATTGCCACCCTTTGATGGTTTCCACAAAGGAGCCCTCGAGCCATATGACGTTGGGCATCTTGCCCACCATGGTGCCTCCGCACTCCACTTTTTGGCCGCCCACTACCTTCGGCTTGACATTGAAGGTCGTCAGCCATAAGCCAAAGTGGGGCTTGATGCGGAGGAAGGCCTCGCACACGACGATAAACGCCGAGATGTTGAGGATGAAGTTCGGGGCCAGATCATGGAAATCCAGGTCATAGTAGAACATGAGCCCCTGGACAAATGGGTGGAGTGGGAAGCCCAGTCCATGGAGGAAATGGGGAAGGAACACCACCCTCTCATGCGGCCTGGGGGTGGGGATGAGCTGCCCCTCGTCTAGGAGCCAGTGCGCAACATCGTTGGACAAGTATCTGGCTTTCCTCAACTTTTTGATGTGCCCCTCCGTGACGGAGGAGGCCATCCACCTGCCTCCTGCTCCGGACATGGCTGGAGAAGCTTGAGGTGGGAAGTGCGGACTTGGGCGTTGGAGCTCGAGTGCGCGGAAATAGATAAGCGGAGGAGGAAGAAGGCGTAAATGAGAAAGGTGGATCCTTATCCCCTTATATGGGCGGACGAAACTATGCGCCCCCACCAGCCTGGTAAAACTCGCTTATCTCCCAAGCGCCGTGATTAATGGAACGTTTGGGTTACCCACGCCCGTATTGATGAGAATCCCGGAATAAGGGGACACGATCTCTGCTTCGACAAGATGTGCCAAGCAAACCACCTCGCTAAACGCACTGAGGTGGGACAGTAAAATGATTCAAGTAAAGGCTTGGCCGTGGAGTGATGTCATGCTGCGGAATACGTCAGCAGATTAGACTTGTACAAAATATTATTCTCTCTATGGTGGTATGTGGAACTTATTTTGCAGAGCCGGACACTATCCTTGTGTTCAAAATCTTCTATGAAGTATTCGGAGGAGGAACCCGCCTTGCAATGCCGAAGACAATCTGCGCACCGGACTCGTCGCCATTGAAGCCTGGTTCAGGGGATACTGAGGGAGTCCTGGATTAGGGGGTGTCCGAATGACCGGACTATAAGCTTTGGCCGGACTCCTGGACTATGAAGATACAAGATTGAAGACTTCGTCCCGTGTCCGGATGGGACTTTCCTTGGCGTGGAAGGCAAGCTTGGCGATACGGATATGTAGATCTCCTCCAATTGTAACCGACTCTGTGTAACCCTAGCCCTCTCCGGTGTCTATATAAACCAGAGGGTTTTAGTCCGTAGGACGAACAACAATCATACCATAGGCTACCTTCTAGGGTTTAGCCTCTCTGATCTCGTGGTAGATCTACTCTTGTACTACCCATATCATCAATATTAATCAAGCAGGAGTAGGGTTTTACCTCCATCGAGAGGGCCCGAACCTGGGTAAAAACATCGTGTCCCCTGTCTCCTGTTACCATCGGCCTAGACGCACGGTTCGGTACCCCCTACCCGAGATCCGCCGGTTTTGACACCGACAGGTAGGGTCATGTATCTGTCCAAACTACCCTACCCAAGGACATCTCTAGAAGAAACCACCTGTCAATCGACCCAGAAGTGTTCCACTCGACAGACTCGAAGACACTCGACCATGAAGCCAACCACTCGACCATGAAGCCAACCACTCGACAGCTAGGAGATCTAAAGTCACTCTACACGCTAACGGTCGGTCATTAAGTAGCTTTTATGGTCATCATAGCACTTTATGTATAGTGTTACTAGTAACGCCCCATCTTAATGTATCTTAAACCCTGCATAACTGAGGGCCGGAGGGGTCTGGCGGACTCTATATAAGCCACCCCCCTCCTCAGTGTAAAGGGTTCGCACCCCTATAACTCATACGCATATAATCCAGTCGACTGCCTCTGGGCTCCGAGACGTAGGGCTGTTACTTCCTCCAAGAAGGGCCTGAACTCTTAAATCCCTTGCGTATACAACTACTCCATAGCTAGGATATTGCCTCTCCATTAGTACCCCCCTACACTACTATCAGACTTAGAACCACGACAGTTGGCGCCCACCGTGGGGCAGGTGTCTTAGCGACTTACTGGAGAAGTTGCAATTTTTTCCGATCCCCTTCATCATGGTTTCGGGCGGAGTTTTGGTTAAGGGCCGCGAGATCCGTCTCGGCGCGCTCACATTCGTCGCCGACGACTCTGCTTGGCTTCGGGAGGCTCCGCTCCACATCGACGCGCTCCCAGTTCGCAGAGCAACGCACTTTCGCGCGTGCGTCTGCGACGTCCTCTTGCGGCAACCATCAACCCAGTATTGGTCGGTCCTTGTGTCGTCCTTCCACCCTGTTTCCCGCAGGCGCAAGCGCTCTGGTCGTTCAAGGCTTCAGCTGTGGGTGAGACACGCGGTGGCTCGCCAATCGGCCACCCCGCACATCACGGTAATCGAGCCCGACGAATCTCTCTATGGCTTGTTCGATCTGTCGACTGGCTCCGCAGAGACTGCATCCGAGTGCGACAGCAATGATGGTCGATGGACCATGCAGTCCTCCCAGTTTTCCCGGTGCCAACAGAGGCGACGGCGGAGTCGATCCGTCGCATGCCCATGAGGAGTATCTCCCCGGGCCCCTCACTTCGCTGCAAAGGGAAGAACTTTGCCGCCGGAACATGGATGTGCTTCATACTCCTATCATTGGACAAACTCCCGAGCCTCGTGCCTTAGAGGACGCGCATTTGGCCAACTTGGCTGAGCGCACTCGACTGGAGAACCTTGAGCGAGCACTCGACGAGCGTGCGCGGTAACGGGTCCCAGATTCCAGTCGACGCCAACTCTTTCCACAACCGACTCAGGTATATCGAACTCCGATTCAGAATTTAGCAGCTGCGGCCCGTATAGCTGAGTCAATTCAGCCTTCCCAGTCAGAGGCTGGCAGAGGCTTGTTGCAGATCAGAGATTTACTCCGGGCAGCAGGAGATCAAAATTCAGCTGTATCACACTCACGGAATATGATTCACAGCAGATCCGTAGCTGCAAATACAGTCCAGTCGGCTCATAGCCCAGATCGCCCCCGAGGCGTGAGGGACGTGGAGACCGGCACGATCAGTACAAGAACCGTGAGCAGTATGATCACCGAATCGATCGTCATGATCGACGTCGAGTGCCCACCCCTCCCCCAAGGAGTGGATCGTACGTGCCTCGACAACAGGATGATAGACGCCAACACAATGGTGGGCGAAGGATCCCAGTCGACCCCAGGGAACCAAGCTTTGATGCGAGATCCATTATCGTTCAAGGTCTGGTCGACAGGAACAGAGCTCACCGAGAGGGTCACGATAGAGATGTACCCACCAGCAGCAGAGTGCACGTCTCAGGACCAGAGTGTTTCAGCAGAGCCATCAGGGCCGCGGTGATTCCTCCCAACTTTAGGTTGGCGAATGGAGTCAGTAAGTTCACTGGTGAGTCCAAGCCTGATACTTGGCTAGAAGACTACCGAGTGGCTGTTCAGATCGGCGGCGGAAATGATGAGGTAGCCATGAAAGATCTGCCTCTTATGTTGGAGGGCTCGGCCAGAGCATGGTTAAATCAGTTAGCACCCTGCAGCATTTACACTTGGGAAGATCTTTCCCGAGTTTTTGTCAGAACGTTTGAAGGAAGTTGCAAGCGACCAGCAGGACTGACGGAGCTGCAAACTTGTGTGCAGAAGTCGAATGAGACTTTGAGAGATTACATCCAGAGATGGATCACATTGCATCACATTGTAGAGAATGTATCTGATCACCAGGCAGTGTGTGCCTTCAAGGAAGGCGTCAAGTACAGAGAGCTAAACCTGAAATTTGGTCGAACCAGAGACATGTCTCTGAGTCGAATGATGGAGATAGCCACCAAGTATGCCAATGGTGAAGAAGAGGATCGGCTCCGGAGTGGGAAGCACAAATCAGTCGCCCACGAAACCGGAGGAGGGAACTCCAGTCAGAAGCAAAAGCGGAAAGCCGAGCCAGCTGCTCCTGGAGAAGCCTTGGCCGTGACTCAAGGAAAGTTTAAAGGGAAGCCTAAAGGGTCTTGGAACCCTAAGAAGGTGAAAGACAAGGAAGGAAATGACGTGATGGATTTGCCGTGCCACATCCACACGAAAAAAGATGAGGAGGGTAAATTCATTTACCCAAAACATACCACTCGACAGTGTCAGCTCTTGATCCAGCAATTCTAGGGGAAACAGCCCAAAGATAAGGAAAAGGACTTGGACAAAGTTGAGGACAAGGAGGATAGTGATGATGGATATCCCCAGGTCAATTCCACTCTGGTGATTTTTGCTGATGTTGAGAGCAAAAGTCGATTGAAAGTTATCAACCGAGAAGTGAATATGGTTGCTCCGGAGACACCCAATTATCTGAAATGGTCTCAGACTGCCATCACATTTGACCATTCTGATCACCCGACACACATAGCCACCCCTGGGAGGCAAGCTTTGGTGGTTGACCCAGTCGTCGAAGGCAGTCGACTAACTAAAGTTTTGATGGATGGTGGCAGTAGCCTGAATATACTGTATGCAGAGACATTGAAAGGGATGGGCATTCCGATGTCCAGACTCAGTACCAGCAATATGAGTTTCTATGGAGTCATTCCTGGAAAGAAGGTTGCGTCACTCGGTCAGATTGCTCTTGATGTAGTTTTCGGTGATTCCAAAAATTACCGCAAAGAAAAGATGACATTAGAAGTTGTGGATTTCCAGAGTGCCTATCACGCTATTTTGGGCAGGACAGCTTATGCACGTTTTATGGCACGGCCATGTTACGTGTACCTCAAATTAAAGATGCCTGGCCCCAAACGTGTTATCACTATTACTGGCAATCGGAAGAAGGCGGGAGAGTGCTTTCAAAAAGGATCAAAGATCGCCGATGCTCAGATGGCAGCAGAAGAGTGGCAGGAGCACCAGAAAAATGCAGGCCCGAGTGATTTGTTGCGAGCCAAGAAGCCCGCTACGGAATCAGCGTTTCGGTCGTCTGGTGAAACGAAACCGATTCACATTCACCCGACCGACCCCAATGCTGCTCCGACTAATATCTCTACAACACTCGACTCCAAATAGGAAGAAGCGCTCATCCAGTTCCTCCGTGAGAACTGGGACATCTTCGCATGGAAACCTTCTGACATGCCGGGTGTTCCCAGGGGGCTGGCTGAGCACCATCTACGAGTCGACTCAAAAGTGAAACCTGTTAAAGAACATCTTCGACGGTCCGCCGTCCAGAAAAGAAAGGCCATTGTCGAGGAGGTGGCTCGGCTCTTAGCAGCAGAGTTTATCCGAGAGATTTACCACTCCGAGTGGCTCGCCAACGTTGTCATGGCCCCCAAGAAGGACAAGTCACTTTGCATGTGCATTGACTTCAAACATATCAATCGGGCTTGCCCGAAAGATCATTTTCCTCTCCCCCACATCGACCAAATAGTCGACTCGACTGCGGGATGTGAGCGCCTGTCTTTTTTAGACACTTATTCCAGTTACCACCGGATCCGTCTGTATGGACCCGATGAGATCAAAACAGCTTTCATCACCCCATTCGGGTGCTTCTGTTATGTCACCATGCCATTCGGCCTCAAGAATGCCGGAGCCACATTCATGAAGATGATTCAGAAGTGTTTGCTCACTCAAATCAGTCGGAATGTGGAAGCATACATGGATGATATTATGGTTAAGTCACGGAAAGGTTCTGACCTGCTGACTGATCTTGCAGAGACATTTTCCAACCTTAGGAGGTATGATATCAAGCTTAATCCATCAAAGTGCACATTCGGAGTTCCTGGCGGAAAGTTACTCGGTTTTCTCGTTTCCGAACGAGGAATCGACGCCAATCCAGAAAAAGTTGGTATTATACTCCGAATGAAACGTCATGTGCATGTGCACGATGTCCAGAAGCTTACTGGTTGCCTGGACACGTTAAGTCGATTCATCTCTCGTCTCGGTGAAAAGGCATCGCCTCTTTACCGACTGATGAAGAAGTTAGACAAGTTCGAGTGGACTCCTGAAGCTGATGCAGCGTTTGCAGAGCTGAAAACCCTGCTTTCCACCTAGCCGGTGCTTGCTGCCCCGATCAGCAAAGAGCCTTTGCTGCTTTACATTGCAGCCACAGGACAAGTCGCCAGTATAGTACTTACGGTCGAATGGGAAGAAGAAGGAAACGCCTTTAAAGTTCAGCGCCCAGTATATTATATTTATGAAGTTTTGACCCCATCAAAGCAAAGATACCCTCATTATCAGAAGCTTGTATATGGGATTTATATGACCACGAAGAAGGTTGCTCATTACTTCTCTAGACATTCCATTACAGTCGTCAGCGACGCTCTGTTGTCAGAGATTTTGCACAACAGAGATGCAACTGGTCAAGTGGCAAAATGGGCGATTGAACTCCTTCCCCTAGATATCAGATTTGAGGCAAAGAAAGCCATTAAGTCCCAAGCAATATCAGATTTCATCGCCGAGTGGACCGAACAGCAACTGCCGACTCAAGTTCACTCGGAGCACTGGACCATGTTCTTCGATGGTTCTAAGATGCTGAATGGATCTGGTGTTGGGGTAGTGTTGGTTTCCCCCCGAGGAGATAAGCTCAGATATGTGCTCCAGATTCACTTTGATTCCTCCAATAACGAAGTAGAATACGAAGCACTTTTGTATGGGTTGCGCATGGCCATTTCACTCGGCGTCCGTCGCCTCATGGACTATGGCAACTCTGATTTGGTGGTTAACAAAGTGATGAAGGAGTGGGACGTCAGAAGCCCAGCCATGACTGGTTACTGCAATGTAGTAAGAAAGCTAGAGAAGAAATTCGAGGGGTTAGAGCTTCATCATATACCCCGACTGAAAAATCAAGCAGCTGATGATTTGGCAAAAATAGGTTCCAAGAGAGAAGCCATTCCAGTGATGTGTTTTTGAAACACATCCACACGCCGTCAGTTCAAGAGGATCCTTTCACCGAAGAAGCCCCACAGCCGAAAAGTGCCACGGATCCGACTGAAGTTGAGGTCCCAGCTATGGTCGACCTGATCATGGAAGTTTTGGTGATCACTCCCGACTGGACAGTGCCGTACATCGCGTACATCCTAAGGAAAGAGCTCCTAGAGAATGAAGAAGAGGCTCGACAGATCGTCCGTCGATCCAAGGCCTTTACTGATGAAGGGACAGTTGTACAGGGAAAGCGCGACTGGAGCCAGTCAGAAATGTATAACGCCAGAAGAAGGTCGGATAATTCTTGACGATATCCACTCGGGGACCTGTGGCCACCATGCGTCCTCTTGGACTATTGTGGCTAAAGCATACCGAGCGGGTTTTTACTGGCCCAGAGAAAATGAAATGGCGAAAGAGATAGTCGACAAGTGTGAAGGATGTCAGTTCTATTCCAATATGTCACACAAGCCCGCCTCAGCCGTGAAGACCATTCCAATCGTCTGGCTCTTTGCTGTTTGGGGATTAGATATGGTTGGACCACTGAGAACTGGCAGGAGCGGCTTCACCCATGTACTCGTGGCAGTCGACAAGTTCACTAAGTGGATCGAAGCCAAGCCTATCAAGAATCTTGATGCCGGCACTGCTATCAGCTTCATCAGAGAGTTGATATTCAGATATGGAGTTCCGCATAGCATCATCACTGATAATGGGTCAAACTTCGATTCCGACCAATTCAAAGCCTTTTGCGCTTCTCAAGGCACGCGAGTCGACTACGCTTCCGTCGCTCACCCCCAGTCGAATGGACAAGCAGAAAGAGCAAACGGCCTAATTCTCAAAGGACTGAAACCCCGGTTGATGCGTGATCTTAAACACGTAGCAGGCGTATGGGTCAACGAACTTCCATTAATTCTTTGGGGATTGAGGACTACTCCTAATCGGTCAATTGGGCGAACTCCGTTCTTTCTGGTCTATGGAGCCGAAGCAGTTCTACCGAGTGACCTGCTTCACAATGCACCCTGAGTCGAGCTCTACTCTGAAGCTGAAGCAGAGCAAGCCCGGTAGGACACAGTCGACCTTCTAGAAGAATAAAGAGAGATGGCCATGATCTGATCGACCATCTATCAGCAAGACTTGCGTCGATTCCATGCCAGAAACATGAAGAGTCGAGCCTTCCAAGGAGGAGACTTGGTCCTCCGAGTGGACCAACAGAAGCCACACAAACTTGCCCCTACTTGGGAAGGCCTGAGGGAGTCCTGGATTAGGGGGTGTCCGGATGGCCGGACTATGACCTTTGGCCAGACTCCCGGACTATGAAGATACAAGATTGAAGACTTCGTCCCGTGTCCGGATAGGACTTCCCTTGGCGTGGAAGGCAAGCTTGGCGATATGATATGAAGATCTCCTCTCATTGTAACCGACTCTATGTAACCCTAGCCCTCTCCGGTGTCTATATACACCGGAGAGTTTTTAGTCCGAAAGACGAACAACAATCATACCATAGGCTAGCTTCTAGGGTTTAGCCTCTCTGATCTTGTGGTAGATCAACTCTTGTACTACCCATATCATCAATATTAATCAAGCAGGAGTAGGGTTTTACCTCCATCGAGAGGGCCCGAACCTGGGTAAAAACATCGTGTCCCTTGTCTCCTGTTACCATCCGCCTAGACGCACAGTTCGGGACCCCCTACCCGAGATCCGCCGGTTTTGACACCGACATTGGTGCTTTCATTGAGAGTTCCTCTGTGTCGTCACCTTTAGGCCCGATGGCTTCTTCGATCATCAACCACGACGCAGTCCAGGGTGAGACTCTTCTCCCCGGACAGATCTTCGCATTCGGCGGTTTCGCACTGCGGGCCAATTTGTTTGGCCATCTGGAGCAGATCGAAAGCTACGCCCCTGGCCATCAGGTCAGATTTGGAAGCTTAAACTACACGGCCAACATCCGCGGGGACTTGATCTTCGTCGGGTTCGAGCCACGGACGAGCACGCCGCACTGTCACGATGGGCATGATCTAGCTCTGCCGCCGGACAGCGCCCAGAGCGCCGCTCAGGTGTCCGCTCTGACCCTTAGCTCGGAGCCGACCACGCCAGTCGGGGACGGACGGTTGGATGCCGCCCCAGGAGCCGCAATTTCTACGGTGATCGAGCCGGATACCGGCCTAGTCCTTTGTGAGGCCTATGGCTCCAAGGTGCTGGACTCCTTTCCGGACTTTGAATCTTCCGCACCCCTTCCGATCGAACCCGATTGGGCTCCGATCATGGAGTTCACCGCTGCGGACGTCTTTCAGCACTCGCCCTTTGGCGATATCCTGAATTCACTAAAGTCTCTCTCTTTGTCAGGAGAGCCCTGGCCGGACTATGGTCAGCAGGTTGGGATGCGGACGACGAAGAAATTCAAACCCACCCACCACCCACTTCGTAGCCACTGTCGACGATCTAACCGACATGCTCGACTTCGACTCCGAAGACATCGACGGTATGGACGCCGATGAAGGAGACGACCAGAACCAGCGCCTATAGAGCACCGCACAATCACCTCATCACACGATGTATACATGGTGGACACACCTAAAAGAAGCAACGACGAGGATCAAAAGGGCGCAACCAGGGATCGTTCCCTCGAAAAACAATCAAAGCGGCGGCGTAAGCGCCGCGCCAAGCCCCACCTCGATAGAGACCCAGCCATAGAGCAGGGCGAATCAACGGAAGACGAACATGCCATCGAGCAACCGTCCAAAGAGGGCGGACAAACCGAACAATCCGTCCCCAGCAAAGATAATAGTCCGGACGACCTCACGCCGGACAAGTCGCTGGAGCACCAGAACCTCCACCAAAGGCTCGTCGCCACTGCGCGTAGCCTAAAAAGCAGAAGCGGAAGCTCAAAACAGCGGAAGATGCAATGAGAATAAGATGGAGCAAAGTACTCAATACCGCACACAAGTACGGCAACAGTCATCACACAAAGAGCTATCCGAAGCGGAAATTACTACCGGAATTTGATGAAGAGGCCCTAGAGCCCCCACAATCAAAAAACAAGGAAGTCACCAGGTCGGATAGACGACCCCACGATCGACCTCAGCCAACAAAGGGCGCCGCATTCAATGCGGCATGCGATCCGCCCAAGGATTCGCATCAGAAAACCGGTCCAACCAGATCCATCTACGGGCCAAGAAAACAAGCTGCATTGAGCAATGCAACGCAAAAAATATCCGAACATCGCGGCACACCTACATACAGGGGCGCCGCACATCCCCTATGTTTTACCGATGAGGTACTGGATCATGAATTTCCAGCGGGATTCAAACCCGTAAAGATAGAAGCATACGACGGAACAACAGACCCTGGAGTCTGGATCGAGTATTATATCCTCCATATACACATGGCCAGAGGAGATGACCTTCACGCCATAAAATACTTACCCCTTAAGCTCAAAGGGCCAGCCCGGCATTGGCTTAAAAGCCTCCCCGAAAACACCATGGAAAGTTGGGAAGAGCTCGAGGATGCTTTCCGGGCAAATTTTCAAGGGACCTATGTCCGACCCCCGGATGCAGACGATCTGAGTCATATAACTCAACAACCCGGAGAGTCAGCCCGGAAACTCTGGAACAGATTTCTTACTAAAAAGAATCAGATAGTCGACTGTCCAGACGCCGAAGCCCTAGCAGCTTTCAAACATAGCGACCGAGACGAATGGCTCGCCAGACACCTCGGCCAAGAAAAGCCAAGAACAATGGCCACATTAACAAGCCTCATGACCCGCTTTTGTGCAAGAGAGGATAGCTGGTTGGCAAGAAGCAGCACCAGCGACCCGAATATGTCTGAACTCAGAGATGGAAACGGGAAACCGTGCCTTCACAAAGAACAGCACCGGATCAAGGACAACAGCCCGATGAGCACGGCAGTCAACGCCGGATTCAACATCTCTCGGCAAAATCAGAAAAAGCCGCCCCCCAAAGATGACAGGGACGAGCTATCTAACCTCAACAAAATCTTGGACAAAATATGTCAAATCCACAGTACTCCCGGGAGACCTGCAAACCACACCCACAGAGATTGTTGGGTCTTCAAGCAGTCCGGCAAACTCAACGCCGAACACAAGGGGCTCGACACACCAAGCGAGGATGACGACGCACCCCACAAGCAGAACACCGGAGAACAAAAGAAGTTCCCACAAGAAGTCAAAACAGTAAATTCACTTCAGGTGACAAAAGGGAAAAACAGAACGGCGCCTACGAAGATACGCGCCATACGGCCTGCCCCAGAGGAGCACCGCCACTGGTTGTTACAACCAATCACCTTCGATCATCAGGATTACTCCAGAGGTATCCGGAACGCAGGCTGGACTGCCTTGGTCTTGGATCCGATTATTGACGGACTCCAATTTACACAAGTCCTAATGGACGGCGGCAGTGACCTAAACCTGTTATATCAGGACACAATCCGCAAACTGGGGGTAAACCCAGCAACAATTCGCCATGGCAACACTTCCTTTCAAGGAATCACGCCGGGCCCAGATACCCAGAGTATGGGTTCCCTTTCGTTAGAAGTCATGTTCGGCTCACCCGACAACTTCCGAAGCGAAAAGCTAACCTTCCACATCGCCCCATTCATAAGTCGCTATCAAGCGCTACTGGGACGTGAAGCTTTCGCCCGCTTTAACGCAATACCGCATTATGCATCCCTTACACTCAAAATGCCCGGTCCACGAGGCATCATTTCATTAAAGGGAAATATCAATTGATCCTCGAAGTACGGATAATGGTGCGGCCGCCTTGACAGCCGCACACTAATCCAGCTTCACTACCCCGAACATGGTTCGACAAGTCCAGCGTAAACATACAAAGGCCTAATAGCCGCACAACCCTGTACAAGGGGCTCCGCGTGTTTACACCAGGAGACAATACGGCCCAATCTTACTCATGCCTCTGTGTTATATTTTTTTTATTCTAATATAGATTTCTCGCACGACTATTTTTCACTAAGTCCCTCTCTTTCGCAGACAAACACCATGCTACGCCCGTCCAGGATACGGCACAACGGAGACACAGGCGCAGACGTGCAGTAGGGACCCGTTCTAAGGATTCTCTTCAGATTAAGACCCTGCGTAAACCTTTTTTACTGTCTCTTGTTGATAACATCCCCCGGTTTTCACTATAACCGAGGAGGAGGCTAGCGTCTTGGCATGTGGCCACGCCAGAATTTTGCACGTACCTGGACACCAGGGGCTTTTTTACCAAAGGGCTCTTGTTCGGCCCGTTTTCATCAAGACCGAATACCTTAGGGAGTGTTCGGCGTCGCGAGTTTGGCCTTATATGCATCAGCTCCGAATCATGTCTTTGGTCAAATGTTGGGTTTGCCCGGCTCCTGTGTTTTGCTGCCTTACGTTCCGCTCTATCGGCTAAGGCGGCACCAGGAGAACTACTGCGATTGTGCCCCGGTTCGGCCAGGCGAGCACCTCAGTAGAGAAAGCCGAAAACTGACTGTCATGATATAGCGAGAGACTGGTCAACCACTCGATGACTTTCGGAATCTTTAGGATTCCTCCACATTAACGAAGGGCCGCTTCCTGGTCAGGCACACACGCGCCCCGAATTCGGGCGAGCGCGGTGCCCCTAGGGGCTATTCAGTAGCCCCACTG
The DNA here is from genome assembly GCF_018294505.1 of Triticum aestivum. NCBI lineage: Eukaryota > Viridiplantae > Streptophyta > Magnoliopsida > Poales > Poaceae > Triticum > Triticum aestivum. Next base: position 563,153,635 of record NC_057807.1, read on the forward strand.
TCAAACTCCTATGGCTAAGTGAAAGTGATAAAGCATTATAGTCCGGTTGCCTAGTTCGCTGCGCTATCACCTCCTTTATAGGACCAAGACGTTGGATTAAGTGTGAAAAGGCGCCTTTTTGCGAACACCCCCACATTATATGCGTGGGGGCCGAAGCCAACGACTGCCATCTTTTAGGTTATATACACATATACATTAATGGCCGCATAGGAGGCATTATAGTTCTTGAAAGCACAAGTATAAAAAGCTTTTATATTCTATCAAAATATTCGTTTTCCAATAGCACATGCTATTCGAACACAACATCCTTCGAGCACTGCGCCTCTATTAAACGAGCGCCATGAAGAACTTCTTCAAAGTAGTGCTTGGCAGGTACTCGGCATTCATCCGAATCCCGGGATGCAACAACACTGGCCTTCATATCCGCCCAGTATGTTTTGACACGGGCAAGAGCCATCTGTGCACCTTCTATGCATGCCGACCTCTTCATTGCATCAACATGCGGCACCGAACCAAGGAACTGTTGCACCAAACCAAAATAACTCTTCGGCTCTGGCTTCTCCGGCCACAGACGACTCGCAACATACCTCATGGCGAGCCCGGATAACCTGTTCAGCTCCACCCAGGTGGCCAAACGGTCGGATACCGACAGTGGGCATCCTGGATTGTGGAACTGCGACCAAAAAAGCTCTTCCAATCCATGGTCACCTTGACCGCGGAAGTGTTCGGTCGCGTCTGCCGCACTTGCTGCCAAATCCAGATAAGTGTTTTCCGTAGTCCACTGTCGGTCTAACGGAGCATACTTGGGGTCCCCAAACTTCATCCGCAGCATATAGGGCTTTCCAGCCGTGATATCTCCGGCCTGATGTAGCTCCTCCTTCATAGCTCTCATTGTAGAGCGAGTATCCTTGGCCTCGACAGTGATGTTTTTAAGATCTTTCTGAGCCGCCTTATCTCCTTGTTCAAGAAATTTACAGCGGTCGGCAGCATCCTTCAATTTTATAGCCATCTCGGCTATTACTTTCTTGCTCTGGCAGTGAGCAGTCTGTTCGGCTCTTAGCTCTTCAGCCGCCTTAATGGCAGCTGCATCACTTTCCCTTGCTTCCTCCTTGGCTCGGGCAAGTTTTTCCCGAAGGTTCTCCACGGCAGCAGCACCATCTACATTAAGCACATATCTTATAAGGCACGAGAACCAAACTCCTCTTATCAGATGTCTTTGGAACATACCTTGTGCCTCGTCTAGCCGCTTATTTACAAGTGCGATGTCGGCATCCACCACGTCAAGTTGCCACTTTAGCTCGGCAGATTCATCAGTCCGGCTAGCCACCGAACGCCTCGCCACCTTCATAAAATAGCTGACATATTATACCTGGGGTTATGATCCTCTGTGCGCCGTCACTTTTGACGACACACAGAGTCTCAGGGGCTACTATTTATACAGGGCACATTTTATATGCGGCTCTACCAAAAGGTACACCTTTTTACGTACCTCAAAGCCTGTTAGTAAACTCCTGGCGGCCTCGTACAATCCGCTTTCCATGGATGAAATCCTTCCAATCACCGTGTTCATCAACATACGGTGTTCTTCTAAGATGGACGTTCGCCCGAGCAGATCCTTCAGCCCCTCCAACCGCGCACCAGAGGGTGCCGGACTAGCCTGACGACCTTTTTCAGGGTCCGGACTTGGAAAAACCCTCCGAGACGACTCCTCGGGGTCGCCTGCCTCGTGAGACGGTGCAACAAGGGGAGGCGTTTCGCTCTCCATCATCTCCGGATGAAGATCCCCTGAATATGAGCTCTGCTGAGAAGGGTTGAGATCCGAACTGCAAGGTAATATTTTGGTTATCTTCCTCAGAAATAAAACAGGAATGTCACTCATTTTGGAACCCCTCTCTTTACTTATGGCTCGGGGGAGAGCTGATCCCCTTGAGGGTGCAATGCGGCCGGGGCATTCTCCGGCGCCGGACCCTCTGGCGAAGATTTCCTCCCCCGTTTTGAGGCCATCCCCTCCGGGTCTTCAGAGGCAATCCTTTTCTTTCCCCGGTCGGGGGAATTTTTGATTCCTCCCTTCCTAATAGCCTCCTTCGCGGAGGCGGTAGCTCCTTGGTTTCCCCCTTCGCCTTCTGCCAAAAGCACGACCTCCAGCATCCTGGTTAACACGGGATCCGGCGCGGTCTCAAGCAGGGGGGCTGGACACCTGATAAGCTTTGCCTTCGCTATCCACTCCTGTTCAAAGGATAGCTCTGTTAAGGGTAATTTTATGATGAAAATACGGATGGCGTGTCCAAATACGGGGCTACTTACTTGAGCATCCGGGCGATTGCAGCTCAGACCTGCGTCCTCAGACAAGTCCGGACACCTTGCTTGTGATCCGAAGAACAATTTGTACATCTCCACGGGCGTCGTGCCCATAAAGTGTTGGAGGACTCGCGGTCCCTCCAGATTAAATTCCCATAGGCGGAGAGGGCGACGTTTATAGGGCAGCATGCGGCGAATCAGCATAACTTGCGCCACTACGGTCAAGTTGATATCTCTTTCTAGGAGATCTCGAATGCGGTCCTGCAGCAAGGGCACGTCTTTGGACGGCCCCCAGATAAGCCCTTCATTAACCCATGACGCTAGCCATGGTGGGGGACTCGAGCGAAAAGCGGGTGGGGCCACCCATGTGGTGCCCCTAGGGGCTGTGATGTAAAACCAGTCCTGTTGCCATAAGCCGAACTCCTCTTGGAAAGAGCCCTCGGGCAATGGAGCGTTGGCCATCTTGCTTATGATAGCTCCTCCGCACTCAGCGTGCTGCCCCTCAATCATCTTCGGTTCCACCTTGAAGGTTCTCAGCCACAATCCGAAGTGAGTAGTAATATGGAGGAAGGCCACACACACGACAATGAACGATGAGATTTGGAGGATGGACTCCAGAGCTAGGTCGTGAAATTCCAGCCCGTAGTAAAACATAAGTCCCCTCATGAAGGGATCAATCGGGAAGCCTAGCCCCCAAAGGAAGTGAGATGTGAACACCATGCTCTCACCGGGCTGGGGAGTGGGAATGACCTGCCCTTGACTAGGCAGCCTATGCGAGATTTCACCGGTCAGATACCTGGCATCTCTCAGCTTTCGCACGTCTTCTTCCATAACGGAGGAAGGCATCCACCAACCTTGAAGGTCAGAGCCGGACATCATCGAAGGTCCGAAGCACCTAAAGCTGGAGCTCTGGATGTTGGAACTCAAGGCGAGGGGTGGATTCAATTGAGTTAAAAGGAGTTGAGCCTTGGTCTCTTTATAAAGAGGTTGAATACCAAGAGCCCTCCCCGTAACCGTTTGGGACTCGCTTTCAATTAGGGAGTCATACCAAAGGCACGGTTGGGTTACCCACGCTCGTATTGATGAGAATCCCGGAATAAGGGGACACGATCTCTGCTTTGACAAGACGTGCCAGGGAAACCGCCTTGCTAAACACGCTGAGGTGGAACAGTAAAACGATTCGAATAAAGGCTTGGCCGTGGCGTGATGTCATGCTGTGGAGTACGTCAGCAGATTAGATTTGTGCGGATATTATTCTCTCTACGGTGGCATGTGGAACTTATTTTGCAGAGCCGGACACTATCCTTGTGTTCAACATCTTCTATGGAGTATTCGGAGGAGGAACCCGCCTTGCAATGCCGAAGACAATTTGCGCGCCGGACTCGTCGTCATTGAAGCCTGGTTCAGGGGCTACTGAGGGAGTCCTGGATTAGGGGGTGTCCAGATGGCCGGACTATGACCTTTGGCCGGACTCCCGGACTATGAAGATACAAGATTGAAGACTTCGTCCTGTGTCCGGATAGGACTTTCCTTGGCGTGGAAGGCAAGCTTAGCAATATGATATGAAGATCTCCTCCCATTGTAACCGACTCTATGTAACCCTAGCCCTCTCCGGTGTCTATATAAACCGGAGAGTTTTTAGTTCGAAGGACGAACAACAATCATACCATAGGCTAGCTTTCAGGGTTTAGCCTCTCTGATCTCGTGGTAGATCAACTCTTGTACTACCCATATCATCAATATTAATCAAGCAGGAGTAGGGTTTTACCTCCATTGGGAGGGCCCGAACCTGGGTAAAAACATTGTGTCCCTTGTCTCCTGTTACCATCTGCCTAGACGCATAGTTCGGGACACCCTACCCGAGATCCGCCGGTTTTGACACCGACAAGGCCCCTTCATCGTCACCAAAGTTCTCCAGAATGGAGCATACCGTCTTTACAATGTCGGCCGCCAGATTGATGAGCCACGAGCTTGGAATGCGGACCTGCTCCGCCCCTTTTACACTTAAGTACTCACTTAGTTGAGATGTAATAAAAGTACTCCTATAGTTTGTTTATCAAAGACAAAAGTGTTGTAATTTTCCCATTGATTGTTGTTGCTTTTGTTTATGTGAGAAATTCCCCAGTGGGTGGCTTAGCTGCGAATCCGTTTCGCCTAAGTTTGTAAACAAAATTCCTACCGAGTGACGAGCAAGCCTCTCACTCGGAGACTTAGCTGCGAATCCGTTTCGCCTAAGTATTTGAAAATCCTACCGAGTGGCGAGTCCGCCTCCCACTCGGGGGCTTAGGTGCAGTCCAGTACTCGCCTAAGTGTTTGAAATCCTATCGAGTGGAGAGCAAACCTCTCACTCGGGGGCTTAACTGCAGTCCAGTACTCGCCTAAGTATTTGAAATCCTACCGAGTGGAGAGCAAACCTCCCACTCGGGGGCTTAGCTGCAGTCTAGTACTCGCCTAAGTGTTTGAAATCCTACCGAGTGGAGAGCAAACCTCCCACTCGGGGGCTTAGCTGCAGTCCAGTACTCGCCTAAGTGTTTGAAATCCTACCGAGTGGAGAGCAAACCTCCCGCTCGGAGGCTTAGCTGCAGTCCAGTACTCGCCTAAGTGTTTGAAATCCTACCGAGTGGAGAGCAAACCTCCCACTCAAGGGCTTAGCTGCAGTCCAGTACTCGCCTAAGTGTTTGAAATCCTACCGAGTGGAGAGCAAACCTCCTGCTCGGAGGCTTAGCTGGAGTCCAGTACTCGCCTAAGTGTTTGAAATCCTACCGAGTGGAGAGCAAACCTCCCACTCGGAGGCTTAGCTGTAGTCCAGTACTCGCCTAAGTGTTTGAAATCCTACCGAGTGGAGAGCAAACCTCCCACTCGGAGGCTTAGCTGCAGTCCAGTACTCGCCTAAGTGTTTGAAATCCTACTGAGTGGAGGGCAAACCTCCCACTCGGAGGCTTAGGTGCAGTCCGGTACTCGCCTAAGTGTTTGAAATCCTACCGAGTGGAGAGCAAACCTCCCACTCGGGGGCTTAGCTGCACTCCAGTATTCGCCTAAGTATGAAATCCATTTCGATCCGCAAGGACGACGAGGTGCAGGTGGACTGCTACCTTCTCCTTAGGAGCTCCGCCACAAATACAATGTGCGCTCTGCAAGGACGACAAGGTGCAGGTCGACTGCTACCTTCTCCTTCGGAGCTCCGCCACAAATACAATGTGCACTCTGCAAGGACGACGAGGTGCAGGTCGACTGCTACCTTCTCCTTCGAAGCTCCGCCACAAATACAATGTGCGCTCCATCCCGATCCGCAAGGACGCAGGTCGACTGCAATCTGTGCTCCATCCCTACCTGCAAGAGTGCGTCAGAAGCACTAAAATATATTCCAAGTAAAGAACAATGTTCGCTCAAAGGCAAATGCAAACATATTCAACGACAAGCCAGGTTCAGATAGCATCCTACGGATTCAGAAGTGCTTAGGCATCAAGCCTGTAAAAGTTTATCGGTTACAAAACCACTCGGCATTCCGAGGCAAATTTAAAGCATCAAGCATAGAAGTTTTTTACTCCTCGGGTGGAGGACTGGAAGGCATGACAAACTGGTCCAGGTCGATTCCATCAGCAATCCGAGTGGCAGCAGCAATGAAGGTCTCCATGAAAGATTGGAAGTCATGCTTCTTGGTGTTAGCCACTTTGAGGGATGCCAGCTTGTCCTCTCGCGCATCCTTGCAGTGAACACGGACCAGGGACAGAGCAACATCAGCACCACACCTGGCAGAAGACTTCTTCCATTCCTGCACTCGACTTGGGACTTCGTTCAGTCGAGTCATTAGAGACTCGAGGTCATTTTGAATCGTCTCCCTCGGCCAGAGTGTCGTGTTGATTCACGACGCCGCAACCTTCAGTCGAGCAAGATAGTCAACCACACCAGCAACACGAGACTCCAATCGGAGCACGTTCATGGCAGTTTCATCCTTCATAGGAGAGTTGATGGGATCCAAGCCTTTCTCCACTCAACTGGTCTCCTCCTTGAAGTTTTGGCAGAATTCTGTAAACATGAGTCAAAGATAAACCAGCAGTTCTACGACGAGTCGATGATAACAAGTCAGTCAGGTGGGAGAGATTACCCTCAAGCATGATGAACAACTTCTTGGCAAGCCCCCCCCCCCAGATAGACCTCCAGATCATTCTTCTTCCCCACCAGTTCACTAGCATTGTCACTCAGAGCTATCTTGTCATTCTTCAGACGGCTGACCTCCTTGTTGGCCATGTCGAGAGCAGCTTTCGGATTGGCGTTCTCCTCTTCAAGCTTACCGACTGAAGCCATTTTTTCCTCCGCAAGCTTCGTTTCGTCCGAAGCCGCCTTCTATGCCTTGGCAAGGTCACGGTCCTTCTTCTTCAGAGCCTCCTTCATTTTATCTGCAAAATGACAATGAGATCAGAATCAGGAATGGGCAGAAAGATGAAGACAGTCGTCAAGTTCTCACCAATCATACCTTTTTCCTCGTCCTTCGCCTTCTGAAAGTTCTCCTAAACAAGCTTGAAGTCAAGGTCGAGCTGGATATGCTTGTTTTCCAACTCAGTATAGCGAGCCACAAGTTCGCAAGATTTCTGCGAAGGATCAGTTGACAGACATCAAAGATAGGTTGCTTCCGAGTGACTAAGAGAAAATCATAACATTTCTAAGACTACAGCCGAAACAAAATATTCAACAGTAGTCTCGGGGACTACACCCAGTGGGTGCACTCAGCGTGCCCCCGCTGGTTCTACCGACTCGGTCCGACCAGTCGGCCGAAAGAGACAAAGAGGTTATGATCCTAAAACTGTAGCTCTATAGCTAACTGCTAGCAGTTAGTCTTGGTCTCATCATGATCTACAAAAAAAACAGGTTCTTCAGACTACAGTCGACTGCCAGCAGTCCACCATAGTCTCGGGGACTACACCCAACGGGTGCACTTAGCGTGCCCCCACCGGTTCCAAAATTCCATTCGACATGGTCCGACCGGACTGAGTGAAGAAGTTGGAGTGAAGAAATTCAAAATACAAGACTACGGTCGACTGCCAGCAGTCCACCATAGTCTCGGGGACTACACCCAGTGGGTGCACTCAGCGTGCCCCCACCGATTCAAATATTCAATTGACACACCCAGTGGGTGTACATATGCAAAGATCTTCGGAAAGAAAGTCTTCAGATAGCATATCCTAACAGAACAAGTGGTGACTAACTAACCTGGACGTTGCTCTGAAGGGCCGAGCTAGCATCATAAGCTGCTTGGCTGGCTTCCCAGATCGCCTTCACCTGCTCCATCATGATCCCCGCCTGGCGTATAGCCTCCTTAGCAGCACCCGCTTGGTCCTCTGGGACGTGGTGTGTGGCGAAAAGGGAGGGCGGGTCAGCAGTCGACGTCGAAGGCCGGACACTCATCAGCGGCACAGCGAAGGACACGGAATGCCGAGTGACATCGTCACCCCCTTGAACCGATGCCTCAGGCGCTGATGCAGTCTGAGTGGTCTTGCCAGCCGGCGCCTTTTTGTTCCTCCTTGCCCTTAGGGGCACCTCGTTGTCATCATCAGGGAGATCAACGACATGGGGAGGAGCAGCAGGAGAAATCCAAAGTTAAAAACAAGAATCCAATCAACCAAAAGTGAAACTACAAGAGAGCGTACCAAGGTTGGAGGTGGCAGCGTCTTCCATTTCTTGGTTGTCGTTCTTGGTGGAGGTCTCGGAGGTAGCAGCACTGCAGGTTTTAGAAACCAGTCGGTTAGTCGATGAGTCGACCAAGAGTTCGTCCGTGCTAAACAAGAAAACACAAGTTCTGCTGTTACCCGGAGATAGTGGGAATGGCCATTCTCATCTTGGGCAAGGCCTTCGGCGGCTTTGACGGCTTCGGCTGCTTCGGTGCTTTCTCAGTCGGCACCGGAGAAGCCGCCCGAGGGCGCTTGGTCGATTGCCCAAAGGGCGCAATCGCTTTGCCACGCTCACTAGCGGGGTCGTGGATGAGCTTGGACCGCCTTTTCGTGCGAGGAGGATCGACTTCCTCCTCCTTCTCCTCCTCTTTGCTGGATCCGTTGTCATCCTCTTCCCCCTCACCATCAGATTGTCACTCCTCACTCTCACCTCCGCTCGCCTCTCCCTCCTCGGCCTATTCTTGCACCCCGTTGGGCATCGAGTACATCTCAGTCATGGCCTAGAAGACAACAAATAAGACAAACGTCAGTTGTCTGATTTTGAGCAAACAGAATGAAGAAAGCAGAATCACAGTCGGAGATGCAGAATTGTACCTTGTCTACTTCGCATGACAGGTCGAGTGGAGGAATCCTCCTGGCTCCTCAGGGGTTGTCTTTGTTCCCTGTGATGCTCGCCAACCACCGCTCCAGCGTGGCTTCATCAATCTCCTCCGGGTGGATCCGAGTAGTGTCCTCAGTGCCAGAATACAACCACATAGGATGGTCTCGAGCTTGAAGCAGTTGGATGCGTCGTCGGAGGAAGACCTCCAAGAGGTCCATGCCAGTCACCCCGTCACGGATAAGCTGGACGACCCGCTCAACTAGCACCTTAACCTGTGCCTTCTCTTTCGAGACCACCTTCAAAGAGGAAGGCTTCCTCACTCGTTCCATGGAAAAAGGAGGGAGCCCACTCGACTGCCCTGGAGTCGGCTGGTCTTTGCAGTCGAACCAAGTCAACTGCCATCCACGGACTGAGTCGGGTAAGAACATGGTCGGAAAGGAGCTTTTTCCTCTCAACTGAACCCCAAGACCCCCACACATCTGAATCACTTGGGTTCTCTCGTCACTCAGATTGGCCTTTTTCACCGTCTGGGAGCGACAGGTGAAGATGTGCTTGAAAAGACCCCAATGAGGCCGGCAACCCAAGAAATTCCCGCACAAAGACACGAAAGCAGCGAGGTACACGATGGTGTTGGGTGTGAAGTGGTGGAGTTGCGCCCCAAAGAAATTCAGAAATCCCCGAAAGAAAGGGTGAGGCGGCAAAGAAAACCCACGGTCGACATGGGTGGCCAAGAGAACGCACTCACCCTCCTGGGGTTGCGGCTCGGACTCCTTCCCCGGGAGCCGCGCCGATCCATGGGGGATCAGTCCTCCATCAGCCAGGTCATCAAGATCCGCTTGACGGATCGTCGAGCGGATCCAGTCGCCCTGGATCCAGCCCTGCGGCAGGCTGGCCCTCGATGAAGATCCGCCCCGACTGGTCGCCCTTCCCTTCGCCTTCGCCGTCGCCTTCTTCGCCCGCTCCAGGGCCGCCATCTTCTCTTTCACCATCGTCATCGGCGGGACGCGCACGGGGCAGCGGCACTGAGATGGCAGCGAACGGGGAGGATGACTCTGGGGAAGAGGGGAGGAAATGAGGACGCACTGTTCAAAAAACCCCGTCCGGCGCCTTATATAAGGTTACTTCCGAGTGACTAACTGGTAGGCCCGGGCGATCCTGTCAAATCCCGCAACAGTCACGCGCGCGATACGTGGAGAAAAAGGTGGCGCGGAGATCGAGGCGTCCCTGCCTTATCCCATCCAATTACTGCGGCCTCCCCCGCCCCGCGCACTTCCTGAAATTCAAATCCCGCAAAATCCGCGAGCAGCAGAACAACTTGTCAGACGGAGGATTCCCTCCACATCGTCACTCCGAGTTTTTCAAGTAAAGAAATTCACTCGACAGATACAAAGAATGGATCAAGGCGACTAAAAAAGAAGTTGGTGCCGTCACCTAAAGTTCATTGATCCAGAGCAAGACATACTCATAGCACGAGAAATGGGTCGGAAGAGTTCTCAACTTCTTCCCCACTCAAACCACGATCCATTCGGGGGCTAATGATGAAGCTATGTACCTAGGGTAGGGTCATGGATCTGTCCAAACTACCCTACCCAAGGACATCTCTAGAAGAAACCACCTGTCAATCGACCTAGAAGTGTTCCACTCGACAGACTCGAAGACACTCGACCATGAAGCCAACCACTCGACAGCCAGGAGATCTAAAGTCACTCTGCACGCTAACGGTCGGTCATTAAGTAGCTTTTATGGTCATGGTCATCATAGCACTTTATGTATAGCGTTACCAGTAACGCCCCATCTTACTGTATCTTAAACCCTGCATAACTAAGGGCCGGAGGGGTTTGGCGGACTCTATATAAGCCACCCCCTCCTGAGTGTAAAGGGTTCGCACCCCTGTAACTCATACGCATATAATCCAGTCGACCACCTCCGGGCTCCGAGACGTAGGGCTGTTACTTCCTCCGAGAAGGGCCTGAACTCGTAATCCCTTGCGTATACAACTACTCCATAGCTAGGATCTTTCCTCTCCATTAGCAGCCCCCCTACACTACTGTCACACTTAGAACCACGGCAGCTGGCGCTCCGCCGGAGGGGGAATCCACCACGGAGGGCCTCTACATCAACTCCAAGGCCTCACCGATGAGTTGTGAGTAGTTTACCACAGACCTTCGGGTCCATAGTTATTAGCTAGATGGCTTCACATCTTTCGGTCATGCAAGTGAAAGGCAATAATGACGATATATGATGGACTAGTTGAGATGAGAGAAGCTGGTATGAACTCGACCTCTCTTATTTTTGTAAATATGATGAGTTCATTGTTCCTGATTCAGCTTATTATGAAGTAAACATATTTGCAATGACATTTAGAGATTATAGTTGCTTGTGCCATGCTTGATTAGCTATGAGTTATAATGGTTTACCTTGCGTGTCAACATGCTATTGAAATGATTATGATGTGGTATGATGGAATGGTATCCTCCTTTGAATGAATTGAGTAACTCGACTTGGCACATGTTCACGCATGTAGTTGAAACAAATCAACATAGCCTTCATGATATTTATGTTCATGGTGGATTATATCCTACTCATGCTTGTACTCGGTGTGAATTAATTTTAATGCATGTTTATGACTGTTATCGCTCTCTCAGTTGGTCGCTTTCCAGTCTTTTGCTAGCCTTCACCTGTACTAAGCGGGAATACTGCTTGTGCATCCAAACTCTTTAAACCCCAAAGTTATTCCATATGAGTCCACCATACCTTCTTATATGCGGTATCTACCTGCCGTTCCAAGTAAATTTGTATGTGCCAAACTCCAAACCTTCAAATGAAATTCTGTTTTGTATGCTCGAGCAGCTCATGTTTCAGCTAGGGCTGCCTATATCTTCCATGCTAGGTGGGTTATTCTCAAGAGGAGTGGACTCTGCTCCTCATTCACGAGAAAGCGTCGGTAACCGAGATGCCCAGTCCCATGATCCAAAAAGATCAAAGCAAATCAATATAATTAAAAAAACTCCCCCAGGGCTGTTGTTAGTTGGAGGCACTCGTTGTTTCGAGCAAGCCATGGATTGATGCTTGTTGGTGGTGGGGGAGTATAAACTTTTACTATTCTGCGTGGGAACTGCCTATAATGCATGTAGTATGGAAGATATAGCCATCTCATAGTTGTTGCGTTGACAGTGAAAGTATGCCGCTCAAAATGTTATTCAATCTCTATTTTAAAATCGAGCTCTGGCACCACTACAAATCCCTGCTTCCCTCTGAGAAGGGCCTATCTGTTTACTTTTATGTTGAGTCATCACCTTCTTATTAAAAAGCACCCGCTGGAGAGCACACTGTTATTTGCATGTATTACTATTGGTTTATATTGGGTATGACTTGACTGGATCTCTTTTACCATGAATTACAATGTTTAGTCAGTCCTTGATCTTTAAAGGTGCTCTGCATTTATGTTTGGCGGTCTCAGAAAGGGCTAGCGAGATACCATTTTGTTATATCATGTTATGATTGTTTTGAGAAAGTGTTATCATCCGAGTTTTATTATTATGGCTTGCTAGCTGATTATGCCATTGATATGAGTAATTGTGAGACCGAGGTGTTATTGTGAGTATGGTTAGTTTATAATATTTGCTGAAACCTGAATGCTGGCTTTACATGTTTACAACAACAAGAGCAAATAGAGTTTGTAAAAGTTTTTCTTTATCACTTTCAGTTTATCAACTGAATTGCTTGAGGACAAGCAAAGGTTTAAGCTTGGGGGAGTTGATACGTCTCCAATGTATCTACTTCTCCAAACACTTTTGCCCTTGTTTTGGACTCTAACTTGCATGATTTGAATGAAACTAACCTGGACTGACGTTGTTTTCAGCAGAACTACCATGACGTTGTTTTATGTGTAGAAAACAAAAGTTCTCGGAATGACCTGAAAATCCTCGGAGATAAGTTTCAGAAAATATAAAAAATGCTGGCAAAAGATGAAGACCAAGGGGGGCACACCCTGTCCACGAGGGTGGGGGCGTGCCCACCCCCCTAGGCGTGCCCCCTGTCTTGTGGGCCCCCTGCAGCTCCGCCGACCTCAACTCCAACTCCATATATTCCGTCTCGCGGAGAAAAAAATCAAAGAGGAAGTTTCATCGTGTTTTACAATACAGAGCCGCCGCCAAGCCCTAAAACCTCTCGGGAGGGCTGATCTAGAGTCCGTTTGGGGCCCCGGAGAGGGGATTTGTCGCCATCGTCATCATCAACCATCCTCCATCACCAATTTCATGATGCTCACCGCCGTGCGTGAGTAATTCCATTGTAGGCTTGCTGGACGGTGATGGGTTGGATGAGATTTACCATGTAATCAAGTTAGTTTTGTTAGGGTTTGATCCCTAGTATCCACTATGTTCTGAGATTGATGTTGCTATGACTTTGCTATACTTAATGCTTGTCACTAGGGCCTGAGTGCCATGATTTCAGATCTAAACCTATTATGTTTTCATGAATATATGTGTGTTCTTGATCCTATCTTGCAAGTCTATAGTCACCTATTATGTGTTATGATCCGACAACCCCGAAGTGACAATAATCGGGATACTTCTCGGTAATGACCGTAGTTTGAGGAGTTCATGTATTCACTATGTGTTAATGCTATGGTCCGGTTCTCTATTAAAATGAGGCCTTAATATCCCTTAGTTTCCGCTAGGACCCCGCTGCCACGGGAGGGTGGGACAAAAGATGTCATGCAAGTTCTTTTCCATAAGCATGTATGACTATATTCGCAATACATGCCTACATTACATTGATTAATTGGAGCTAGTTTTGTGTCACCCTAGGTTATAGCTATTACATTAGGAATTGCATCTGACATAATTATCCACCACTGATCCATTGCCTACGAGCTTTTCATATATTGTGCTTTGCTTATTTACTTTACCGTTGCTACTGTTACAATCACTACAAAACCCAAAAATATTGCTTTTGCTATCATTACCATCTTTACCTTTTACCACTGTTACCATTTCTATCATACTACTTTGCTACTAAATATTTTGCTGCAGATACTAAGTTATCCAGGTGTGGTTGAATTGACAACTCAACTGCTAATACTTAAGAATATTCTTTGGCTCCCCTCTGTCGAATCAATAAATTTGGGTTGAATAATATACCCTCAAAAGCTGTTGCGATCCCCTACACTTGTGGGTTATCAATACCTTGGTTCTCAAAAACTGGGGGAAATACTTACGCTACTATGCTGCATCACCCTTTCCACTTCAAGGAAAACCAACGCAAGCTCGAGACGTAGCAAGAAGGATTTCTGGCGCCGTTGCCGGGGAGGTCTTCTCTCAAGTCAAGACATATCAAGTACCCATCACAAACTCATCTCCCTCGCATTACATTATTTGTTATTTGCCTCTCGTTTTCCTCTCCCCTACTTCACCCTTGCCGTTTTATTCGCCCTCTCTTTCCCAATCTCCTCTCTCTTTCGCTTGCCTTTTTGTTTGCCTGTGTGTTGGATTGCTTGTCACGATGGCGCAAGATAATACCAAATTGTGCGATTTTTCCAATACCAATAATACTGATTTCCTTAGTACTCCGATTGCTCCTCTTAATGATGTTGAGTCTTGTGAAATCAATGTTGCTTTGCTAAATCTTGTTATGGAAGATCAATTTTCCGGCCTTCCTAGTGAAGATGCCGCTACCCATCTAAACAACTTTGTTGATTTGTGTGAGATGCAAAAGAAGAAAGATATGGATAATGATATTGTTAAATTGAAGTTATTTCCATTTTCACTTAGAGATCGTGCTAAAATTTGGTTTTCGTCTTTGCCTAAAAATAGTATTGATTCATGGAATAAGTGCAAGGATGCCTTTATCTCTAAGTATTTTCCTCCCGCTAAGATCATCTCTCTTAGGAACGATATTATGAATTTTAAACAACTTGATCATGAGCATGTTGCCCAATATTGGGAAAGAATGAAATTGATGATTTGCAATTGCCCTACTCATGGTTTGAATTTATGGATGGTCATACAAAAATTTTATGCCGGATTGAATTTTGCTTCTAGAAATCTTTTAGATTCGGCCGCGGGAGGCATGTTTATGGAAATCACCTTAGGAGAAGCTACTAAACTGCTTGATAATATTATGGCTAATTATTCACAATGGCACACCAAAAGATCTACAAGTAGAAAAGTGCATGCTATAGAAGAAATTAATGTTTTGAGTGGAAAGATGGATGAACTTATGAAATTGTTTGCTAATAAGCGTGCTCCTATTGATCCCAATGATATGCCTTTGTCTACTTTGATTGAGAATAATAATGAATCTATGGATGTGAACTTTGTTGGTAGGAATAATTTTGGTAACAATGCTTATAGAGGAAACTTTAATTCTAGACCGTTCCCTAGTAATTCCTCTAATAATTACGGAAATTCCTACAATAATTCATATGGTAATTTTAATAAGATGCCCTCTGATTTTGAAAATAGTGTGAAATAATTTATGGTCTCTCAAAAGAATTTTAATACCTTGCTTGAAGAAAAAATGCTTAAAGTTGATGATTTGGCTAGAAACGTTGATAGACTTTCGCTTGATGTTGATTCTTTGAAACTTGGATCTACTCCTCTTAAGCATGATATCAATGAGTCTCTCAAATCTATGAGAATTTCCACTGATGAGTGCAAAGAAAGAACCGCTAGATTGCGTGCCAGGAAAGATTGCTTTGTGAAGGCGTGTTCTTCTAGTTTCCATGAAAATAATGATGAAGATCTAAAAGTTATATATGTGTCCCCTATTAAATCTTTGTTTTGCAATATGAATCTTAATAATGATGGGACTGGAGATGAGTCAACTTTAGTTAAAAGGCGTCCCAATGATTCGGATTTTTTAGATCTTGATGCTAAATTTGTAAAAGTGGGATTGGAGAGGTCAAGACTTTAAATAGCATTGAACCCACTATCTTGGATTTCAAGGAATTTAATTATGATAATTGTTCTTTAGTTGATTGTATTTCCTTGTTGAAATCTGTGTTGAATTCTCCTCATGCTTATAGTCAAAACAGAGCCTTTACCAAACATATTGTTGATGCCTTGATGCAATCTTATGATGAAAAACTTAATTTGGAAGTTTCTATACCTAGAAAACTTAATGATGAGTGGGAACCTACTATAAAGATTAAAATTAAAGATCATGAATGCTATGCTTTGTGTGATTTGGGTGCTAGTGTTTCCACAATTCCGAAAAGTTTATGTGATATTCTAGGTTTCCATGATCTTGATGATTGCTCTTTAAATTTGCATCTTGCGGCTTCCACCATTAATAAGCCTATGGGAAGGATCAATGATGTTCTTATTATTGCAAATAGGAACTATGTGCCCGTAGATTTTTATCGTTCTTGACATAGATTGCAATCTTTCATGTCCTATTATTCTTGGTAGACCTTTCCTTAGAACGATTGGTGCGATTATTGATATGAAGGAAGGGAACATTAGATTCCAATTTCCATTAAGGAAAGGCATGGAGGACTTTCCAAGAAAGAAAGTCAAATTACCTTATGAATCTATCATGCGAACTACTTACGAATCAAGTGCCAAAGATGGCACTAGTTAGATATATCCTCGCTTTTATGCCTAGCTTGGGGCGTTAAACAATAGCGCTAGTTGAGAGGCAACCCAATTTTATTTTAGTTTTCTTATTTTTGTTCCTGTTTTGGTAATAAATCTTGCATCTACTTTATGTTTAAATGTGTTTTCTTGTTTTAATTAGTGTTTGTGCCAAGTAGAACCTATAGCATAACCTATGGTATGAGTTAATTTGACTCTGCTGAAAAACAGAAACTTTGCGCTCACGAGAAAAAATTCAATAAATCACAGAAACGTGATTTTGCGTTGATTCTTTTTGATGTATATCAATAGAGAAATTTCCTAGGGCTTACTATTTTGGTAGGATTTTTCGAGTTCCAGAAATGTTTGAAAGTTACATATTGCTACAGACTGTTCTGTTTTTGACAGATTCTGTTTTACGTGTCTTGATTGCTTATTTTCATGCATCTATGGCTAGTATGTAGGGGTATGAACCATAGATAAGTTGGAATACAGTATGTTTAACACCAATATAAATAAAGAATGAGTTCATTACAGTACCTTATGTGGTGGTTTTTCTTTCTTGCACTAACGGGGCTTATGAGATTTCATGTTGAGTTTTGTGTTGTGAAGTTTTCAAGTTTTGGGTAAAGATTTGATGGACTATGGAATAAAGGGTGGCAAAATCCTAAGCTTGGGGATGCCCATGGAACCCCAAGATATTCAAGGATAACCAAAAGCCTAAGCCTAGGGATGCCCCGGAAGGCATCCCCTCTGTCGTCTTCGTCTATCGGTAACTTTGCTTGGAGCTATATTTTTATTCGCCACATGATATATGTTTTGCTTGGAGCGTCGTGTATGATATTAGTCTTTGCTTTTTAGTTTACCACAACCATCCTTGCTGTACACACCTATTGAGAGAGAAATTCTTGATTTGAAATTTATTAGAATACTCTATGTGCTTCACTTATATCTTTTGAGCTAGATAATTTTTGCTCTAGTGCTTCACTTATATCTTTTAGAGCACGGTGGTGGCTTAATTTTGTAGAAATTGTTAATCTCTCATGCTTCACTTATATTATTTTTAGAGATTCTTAGAACAGCATGGTATTTTCTATGGTTATAAAATTGGTCCTAGAATGGTGGGCATCCAAGTTGGGTATAATAAAAACTATCATAGGAAGTGAATTGAATACTATGATCAACTTGATGCTTAATAATTGTTTTGAGATATGAAGGTGGTAATATTAGAGTCATGCTAGTTGATGTAATTGTGAATTTAAGAAATTCTTGTGTTGAGGTTTTCAAGTCCCGTAGCATGCACATATGGTAACCGTTGTGTGACAAATTTGAAGCATGAGGTGTTATTTGATTGTCAACCTTATGAGTGGCAGTCGGGGATGAGCGATGGTCTTCTCCTACCAATCTATCCCCCTAGGAGCATGCGCGTAGTGCTTGGTTTTTGATGACTTGTAGATTTTTGCAATAAGTATATGAGTTCTTTATGACTAATGTTGAGTCCATGGATTATACGCACTCTCACCTTCCATCATTGCTAGCCTCTTCGGTACCGTGCATTGCCCTTTCTCACCGTGAGAGTTGGTGCAAACTTCGCCAGCGCATCCAGACCCTATGATAAGATACACTCTGTCACGCATAAACCTCCTTATATCTTCCTCAAAACAGCCACCATACCTACCTATTATGGCATTTCCATAGCCATTCCGAGATATATTGCCATGCAACTTTCCACCGTTCCGTTTATTATGACATGCATCATCATTGTTATATTGCCTTGCATGATCATGTAGTTGACATCGTATTTGTGGCAAAGCCACCATGCGTAATTTTTCATACATGTCACTCTTGATTCATTGCCCATCCCGGTACACCGCCGGAGGCATTCATATATAGCCATATCTTGTTCTAGTATCAAGTTGTAAATAAATAGAAGTGTGATGGTCATCATTATTAGAGCATTGTCCCTTATAAAAAAAAAGAAAGGCCAAAAAGAGAAGAAAAAAAGAGAAAGGCCAAAGAAAAAAAAGAAAAGAAAAAAAGGCCAAATAAAAAAAGTCCCAAAAAAAGAAAAAGAAAAAAGGGGGATAATGTTACTATCTTTTTCCACACTTGTGCTTCAAAGTAGCACCATGTTCTTCATATAGAGGGTCTCATTTGTTGTCTCTTTCATATACTAGTGGGAATTTTTCATTATAGAACTTGGCTTGTATATTCCAACGATCGGCTTCCTCAAAATGCCCTAGGTCTTCATGAACAAGCAAGTTGGATGCACACCCACTTAGTTTGTTTTGTTGAGCTTTCATACATTTATAGCTCTAGTGCATATGTTGCATGGCAATCCCTACTCCTCGCATTGACATCAATTGATGGGCATATCCATAGCCCGTTGATTAGCCTCGTCGATGTGAGACTTTCTCCTTTTTGTCTTCTCCACATAACCCCTATCATTATATTCTATTCCACCCATAGTGCTATATCCATGGCTCACGCTCATGTATTGCATGAAGGTTGAAAAAAGTTTCAGATTACTAAAGTATGAAACAATTGCTTGGCTCGTTATCGGGGCTGTGCATGATGAGAGCATTCTTGTGCAACGAAAATGAAACATGACCAAACTATATGATTTTGTAGGGATGAACTTTCTTTAGCCATGTTATTTTGAGAAGACATGATTGCCTAGTTAGTATGCTTAAAGTATTATTATTCTTTATGTCAATATGAACTGTTATTTTGAATCATTTGGGTCTGAACATTCATGCCACAATAAAGAGAAATACATTGAGAAATATGCTAGGTAGCATTCCACATCAAAAATTCTATTTTTATCATTTACCTACTCGAGGACGAGCAGGAGTTAAGCTTAGGGATGCTTGATACGTCTCCAACGTATCTATAATTTTTTATTGTTCCATGCTATTATATTACCTGTTTTGGATGTTTATGGGCTTTACTTTACACTTTTATATCATTTTTGGGACTAACATACTAACCGGACGCCCAGCCCGAATTGCTATTTTTTTCCTATTTCGATGCTTCGAAGAAAAGGAATATCAAACGGAGTCCAAATGGAATGAAACCTTCGGGGGCAATCTTTTTGGAACAAACGTGATCCAGAGGACTTGGAGTGGAAGTCAAGAAACAAGCGAGGCGGCCACGAGGGTGCCCGGCACGCCCCCTACATGTCGGCGCGCCCCCCACCCTCATGGGCCCCTCAAGCATCCACTGACGTACTCCTTCCTCCTATATATACCCATGTACCCCGAAAACATCAGGGGCGATAACGAAAAACTATTTCCACCACCGTAACCTTCTGTATCCGCGAGATCTCATCTTGGAGCCGTCGTCGGCGCTCCGCCGGAGGGGGAATCCACCACAGAGGGCCTCTACATCAACTCCAAGGCCTCTCCGATGAGTTGTAAGTAGTTTACCACAGACCTTCTGGTCCATAGTTATTAGCTAGATGGCTTCTTCTCTCTCTTTGATTCTCAATACAAAGTTCTCCTTCCTCTTCTTGGAGATCTATTCTATGTAACTCTTTTTGCGGTGTGTTTGTCGAGATCTGATGAATTGTGGGTTTATGATCAAGTTTATCTATGAGAAATATTTGAATCTCCTCTGGATTCTTTTATGTGTGATTAAGTTATCTTTGCAAGTCTCTTCGAATTATCAATTTGGTTTGGCCTACTAGATTGATCTTTCTTGCAATGGGAGAAGTGCTTAGCTTTGGGTTCAATCTTGCGGTGTCCTTTCCCAGTGACAGCAGGGGCGGCAAGGCACGTATTGTATTGTTGCCATCGAGGATAAAAAGATGGGTTTTATATCATATTGCATGAGTTTATCCCTCTACATCATGTCAGCTTTCTTAAAGCGTTACTCTGTTCTTCATGAACTTAATACTCTAGATGCATGCTGGATAGCGGTCGATGTGTGGAGTAATAGTAGTAGATGCAGGCAGGAGTCGGTCTACTTGTCACGGACGTGATGCCTATATATATACATGATCATGCCTAGATAATATCATAATTATTCACTTTTCTATCAATTGCTCGACAGTAATTTGTTCACCCACCGTAATACTTATGCTATCTTGAGAGAAGCCACTAGTGAAACCTATGGCCCCCGGGTCTATCTCTTATCATATAAGCTTTCAATCTACTTTTATTTGCATCTTTACTTTTCCAATCTATATCATAAGATACCAAAAATATATTTATCTTATCATATTATCTCTATCAGATCTCACTTTCGCAAGTGGCCATGAAGGGATTGACAACCCCTTTATTGCGTTGGTTGCGAGTTCTTGTTTGTTTGTGTAGGTGCGCGGGACTTGTGAGGAGCCTCCTACTGGATTGATAACTTGGTTCTCAAAAACTGAGGGAAATACTTACGCTACTGTGCTGCATCACCCTTTCCTCTTCAAGGAAAACCAACGCATGCTCAAGACATAGCAAGCTACAACCAAGCACACAGTCGTGCTCAATGCACCCCCAGGAGTTCGCATCACCCCTCCTTGCCACATGTCGTGCTCCCTAACGCCAAACCCGAGCTCACCCGAACTCCGGCCGCTACCTTAGAGATCACCCCGTCAACTCCGGCCATCCTAGGCTCAACCACTTCTAGCACTCGACGTGCATGAGTGCCCGCCTCACGTAGATGCCCTCCTCCGCAATTTGGTCACCGGAGGAGGCATCCCGAGCCCCTCCACCGTCTCTAGCGTCGCCGGCAACGAGCCGCGGGTCAACTTCGGCGAGTTGACCCAGGTTTGACCCCTGTTTGACCTCCCCTGGGTCACTGACGCATGGGCCTGCCCCTGTTAAATCTTAGTTAGTTTTAGTTTAGTGCTAATTAACCCTCACAGTTAGTCTAGACACTGATATGTGGGCCTAGGCCCTAATTAACCTAAGTTAGTGCTTAACCTAACACTAACTAACTCTGTTAGTTAGTTGTGTCACTGACTAGTGGGCCCCACTAGTCAGGTTTGACCTGTTCCACACCCTGTTGACTCGCTGACATCAGCATGATGCAATGATGACGCAGTAAATGGTTTTTTCTGAATTTATTCATATTCAGGAAATTCCAGAAAATAGTACTAACTTCTAAAAATCTTAGAAATTAATCTGTAACTCCAAATGCAAAGATTTATATATGAAAAATGATCAGAAAAATCCAATCTATCCATCTATACTGGTTTCATGCATGTTTAAACAACTCAACCTTGCTAGTTAGATCAAAACATGATAATGCACTATTTGAATTCATAATTTGAGTTTGGGGTTGAACCTTTGGTTCAACGTGACTCAAACCCATCTGGTTGTAGTTCCATTAGCCCAACACACTCATTTTTCCATGTCATGATCATGCATCATATTGTTGCATTGCATTGATTGTGTTCCTTCTCTGTTGCTAGTAGTTGTTCCCTCTCGATAGACGTGGTTCCAACGATGAGATCGATGACACTGATGAAGAACTATACTATCTTCAGAAGTGCCAGGCAAGCCCCTTATTCATTCCGATACAATCTCGCTCTCTCACTTCTGCTCTCTTTTACTGCATTAGGACAACAACAATTCATCTGTTACTTGTTGCGGTAGTTGAACCCCCTTTTCCTTTACATGACCTGTCATTGCCACAGTAAATAGATGAAACCCACTAGCATGAGTAGGAGTTGTTTGAGCCCTGATGTGCCTACTCATTCATGCTTGTTTGTCATGCCTGCTACTGCTTAGAGTTGATCAGGTCTGATTCATCGGGGAAATATCACATGTTATTCCTTTAAATTCTTGTAGCTTGCTACAAGTTGGGTTCATAGCTATTGATCCACATGTTCGTTGTTGGGTCATGTATGCATGTACCTGTAAGTTAGCGCCACCTTCGGTTTATGATTAGTCATGTCAGCCCGGGTTCTTTGTCATATGGATGTTAGCGGCACTATCATATACGTGAGCCAAAAGGCGCAAATGGTCCTGGGCCAGGTAAGGTGGCACCCGTGGAAATACCATGTGTGAGGCTGCAAAGTGATATGATGTGTTACATGCTAGGTCGGTGTGACTTAGGATCGGGGTCCTGACATCCCCCTCGCTGCCCCGCTCGCTGAGGCCTTCGTCGCAACCGATGTGAGTTGTTGCGTCGATTCCCCCTCTTCCCTGGCTCTCTTCCCTTCCACTAACGGCGTTGTCGTCGAGCCCGAGAGCTTGGCTCCGCCGGCCATGTCGCTGCCATGGCCACCATCGCCTAGAGCTGCAACCGAGCACACAGCCATGCTCAGTGCACCCCCAGGAGGCCGTAGCACCCCTCCTTGCCATCTGACGTGCTCCCTAACACCGAACCCGAGCTCACCTGAACTCCAGTCGCCGCCTTAGAGCCTCCCGCCGTCAACTCCGGCCACCTGAGGCCCAACCACTGCTACCACTCGATGCAAGCGAGTGCTTGCGTCACGTAGATGCCCTCCGCCAGCCATTTGGTCTCCGAAGGACGAATCCTGAGCCCCTCCACTGTCTCTAGCGTCGCGGGCGACGAGCCGCGGGTCAACTCCGGCGAGTTGACCCGGTTTTGACCCTGTTTGACCTCCCCAGGGTCACTGCGTGTGCGCCTGCCCCTGTTAAATCTTAGTTAGTTTTAGTTTAGTGCTAATTAACCCTGACAGTTAGTCTAGACACTGATATGTGGGCCCAGGCCTAATTAACCTAGGTTAGTGCTTAACCTAACATTAACTAAATATGTTAGTTAGTTGTGTCACTGACCAGTGGGCCCCACTAGTCAGGTTTGACCTGGACCATGCCTTGTTGACTCGCTGACGTCAGCATGATGGAATGCTGACGCAGTGATGGTTTTTTCTGAATTTATTCTTATTCAGGAAATTCCAGAAAATAGTACTAACTTCTAAAAATCATAGAAATAAATCTGTAACTCCAAATGCAAAGATTTATATATGAAAAATGATTAGAAAAATCCTATCTATCCATATGTACTGGTTTCATGCATGTTTAAACAACTCGGCCTTGTTGTTTAGATAAAAACATGATAATGCACTATTTGAATTCATGATTTGAGTTTGGGGTTGAACCCTTGGTTCAACATGACTCAAACCCATCTGGTTGTAGTTGCATTAGCCCAACACACTCATTTTTCCATGTCATGATCTTGCATCATATTGTTGCATTGCATTGATTGTGTTTCTTCTCTATTGCCGGTAATTTTCCCTCTCGATAGACGTGGTTCCGACGATGAGATTGATGATGCCGATGAAGAACTATACTATCTTCAGAAGTGCCAGGCAAGCAAAAACCCCTTGTTCATTCCAATACAATCCCACTCTCTCGCTTTTGCTCTCTTTTACTGCATTGGGACAACAACGATTCATCTTTACTTGTTGCGGTAGTTGAACCCCCTTTTCCTTTGCATGAGCTGCCATTGCCACAGTAAATAGATGAAACCCACTAGCATGAGTAGGAGTTGTTTGAGCCCTCATGTGCCTACTCATTCATGCTTGTTTTTCATGCCTGCTACTACTTAGATTTGAGTCAGGTGTGATTCATCGGGGATGAATTGGAATGTTGTGAACATGTCCTACTGTGTGTGAGCTAAGTGTGTGAACACGATTTGGTAAAGGTAGCGGTGAGAGGCCATGTAGGAGTACATGGTGGGTTGTCTCATTGAAGTCGTCCTCGAGAACTGAGTTCTGTATTTGTGATCCATGAACAACTACTACCACACGTTGAGCCCTGAAATATGACCCTGCTCGACTTATTAACCGCCCCTATCCTCTATTAGGAGTTGCAAGTAGTTTCTGGCGTTTGTAGTTTGCTGGAGGTCGTGCACAGCGGTGACCCGAGGGGTAGGCTGTGATGCGGTTGGCACGTGGCACGGTGTACCGGGCGCCTGTTTGGTGACCCGGGAACCCTACACACATCGTTCGGGGCCGTACGTGGAAACCTCGGCCAGACTCCCTGCGGATGGAACCTAAATAGGCGATAAACCTGGACTAGGGATTTGTGTGGTTAGTCAGGTCATGGTCTACACCCACGTCGGATTTCGCTTGAAGTCTACCGAGCACATGCCGTGTGTAGACGCTAAGTGGTGGAAACATGTGTGAAGAAGTACACCCCTGCAGGGTTATAAGTGATCTATTCGAGTAGCCGTGTCCGCGGTAAAGGACCTCTAGGTTGCCTATATAGTTCATAGACAAGTGAAAGTGGATACTCTAAAATGCGCAAGATAAGCATGAGTGCTATGGATGGCGTTCTCATAGGGACACGATAGCGGATCCATAGTGGTGTATTGATATGGTGAATATGTGGACTCGTGTGCGCCACCTCAAAAGAGTTACTTGCAGTCGTAGTTCAGGATAGCCACTGAGTCAGAGCTAGCTTGCTGCAGTTAAACCCCACCATCCCTTTGTTGATAATGATGCATATGTAGCTAGTTCTGATGTAAGTCTTGCTGGGTACATTCGTACTCATGTTTGCTTAATTCATGTTTTTGCAGAGAGACTTCAGTCTTGCTAGTAGTTCCATGTGGACTTCGATGTTTAGCTTGATACCTCAGCTATGATCTTGTGCCCTCGGCGGGATCTTGTAGATAATCAGGCTTCTCGGCCCTTTTTATTTGTAGTTGTCTGTACTCAGACAAGTTAAGCTTCCACATATGGTTGTTGTTTGTATGCTCTGAATGTTGGGTCATGAGACCCATGTTTGTAATATCTTGCTCCTCGAAGCTAATGAATAAATACTTGAGTTGTAGAGTCATGTTGTGATGCCATGTTGTATTTGCCCATATTGAGCATATTGTGTGTATGATTATTAAAATGCTTGGTATGTGTGGGATCCCACAACCTAGTTGTTTCTTGGTAGCCTCTCTTACCGGAAAATGTCTCCTAGTGATTCCACTGAGCCATGGTAGCTTGCTACTGCTCCGGAACACTTAGGCTGGCCGGCATGTGTCCTTATTCGTTCCTATGTATGTCCCTTCGGGGAAATGTCACGCGTTGTTCCTTTACGTCCATGTAGCTTGCTACGACTTGGGTTCATACGTTGTTGATCGACACGTTCATTGCTGGGTCATGTATGCCTGTCCCTGTAAGTTAGCGCCACCCTGGGTTTACGACTAATCATGTCGGCCCGGATTCTTTGTCATATGGATGCTGGCAACACTGTCATATACGTGAGCCAAAAGGCGCAAACGGTCCTGGGCCAGGTAAGGTAGCACCCATGGGAATACCGTGCATGAGGACGCAAAGTGATATGATGTGATACCTGCTAGATCGGTGTGACTTAGGACCGGGGTCCTGACAGCTTTGGTATCAAAGCCTAACTGCCTATACGATTACCAAGCCAAACTGGTCGAAGTTGAGTCCAGAAATTCTTTAGTTATATAAGGAAATTGATTGTGGTTGGGAACATAAGGCTCTTTTTACTCCTTTACCTTATGCCCTTCTGATTCGAGTCATCTTATCTTTCCTACGGGGTTAAGGAACTAGGCTTTCTCTTCTTTCTATCAGGATCACGTGTTACTAATCCGCAGACTTATAGGATTGATGGATTCAAGCCTTAGTTCAGTTTCTACTACCTTTGTGTGTTCATAGTTGATCTCGGAACCTTGATATTGTGATGTTGAGTGGCTATGCCACCATTTTGCGGGATGTCTCAAATCTTTTCGAGCATTTACAGTCGTTATGCTGTCTGAGTCATCCCAGGTTTCTAAATAGTCCGATGCATTTGCAAATCCCTTCTTCCTATTCCCGATGTTCTTTTGGCCAGATTAACCACGATAGCTAGTGTGTTGAGGTACTTCATTGCCTGAGTATATAGGTTGGAGCTATTATTATGACCCTAGGTGTCTTAGTTAATCACCTAGTAATCTAGCCATGTTTTGTGATCCAAGTGTGATAATTTTGGCCGTCATTCTCGAACCTATGCGATAGGCGAAGGAGCCCCATCCAGGGACGCGACGCTTAGCATAGTGCTGTCGGGTGATGCCTTATCGTGAGATCCCTGGCCCAACTGCAGCTTCTTCGCCTTGGGTCGAGCTCAGGAGGGAGGACACCGCCCTCGTCTTCAGGGTTCTCAACTGTTGCAGCCTGGTAGGCATGCTCAAGGGAGCACACCGCGTCCTTTTCCTTGCAGGAGACTGTGATGATGCCGCTGCTCCCTGGCATCTTGAGGACATTGTAGCCGTGGTGCATTGCTGCCATGAACTTGGCCAGTGTTGGGTACCCAAGGATCACATTGTATGGCAGACGAATGTCGGCGACGTCGAAGTCGATGAGCTTGGTGTGGTAGTTCTCATGCTCGCTGAAGGTGACAGGGAGGCGGATCTGCCCTATCGAATGCGTGGAACCGCCGGTCACTCCTGAGAACGGCTTGGTAGGCTGAAGCTGGTGATATGGCACTTGGAGTCTGTTGAACGTCTAGACACAGAGAACATTGATCCCTACTCCACCATAGATGAGGATCTTGGTGATGACTACATTGGTGATGATAGGCGAGCAGAGCATTGGGAGCACGCCAGCAGTGGTCGCGTACTTGAGCTGATCGGAGGAGCTGAAGGTGATGGCGTATTTTGACCACCTGAGCGGGCGAGTTGCCTCGGGCTTGGGGAGCACTACATTCACCTCGCACGCAAACTACTTGAAGATGTGGTGAGAGGCTAGGGCCTATGAGCCGCCCAGGATGCAGGCAATGGCTCGAAGCCCCTGGAAGCCCCCAACCCCCTCGTCCTGGTGATGATCTTCGTTCCTTCTTGGTGGTCGAGGTAGTGGAGGAAGAGCAGTGTTGCCCTGAGTCCGGTCCTCGCGAGGTTGGTCCCTCCAGGCAACCTCACGAGGCTGTCCCTGCCAGCGGTCCTCTCATGGCTGGTCGCGCCACTCCTGGCGATGATCGCGGCCATCCCAGTGTCTTCCACCTCGGCCACCTCCGCGACCATAGCCTCGATCATTGCGCTCGGGGCATCGATCGAGGTGCCCATCACGGAGGGCCCTGAGCTCCTGGCAGTCGTTGGTGTTGTGGATGTGGATTTTGTGGAAGACGTAGAACGGTCGGTTGCTCTTGGATGACTTGAGGTGGTCGCAGTCGTGCTTCATCTCTGGCTCAGCTAGCACAGCTGGTCCCTTGGCTTCATGTCCTTGGCCTTGGCTTTCTTGTCTTCTGGGTCAGCATCGGGGAGCTCGAGGAGGTAGAGGCGTCACTCCTTAGCCCTCGCGCACTTGTTCGCCGTGTTGAACATCTCGAGGGCTGTGCAAAGGTCCTCGTGAATGGCAAGCTCCTCCTTCATCTTGACGTCACGGACGCCATCAGTGAACTCCGAGATGATGGCCTCATCCGACACCTTGGGGATCTTGAGGCGAACGTTGTTGAAGCACTGGATGTAATTCTGCAGGGTCTCCCCTGGCTGCTACTTGATGCATCATAGGTCACCCGCGGCCAGTAGGTGGTCGCGAGTGCCCTGGAAGTTGGAGATGAAGCGGTCGCACATCTAGTCCCAGGAGGAGACAGATCCCACGGGGAGATTCAGGAGCCAGGAGCGCGCGCCATCCTTGAGGGCCATGGGAAACCAGTTCGCCATGATCTTCTTGTCACCGCTGGCGGCCTCAATGCTCAGTTTGTAGAGCTACAGGAACTCGGCGGGATCGGCGGTGTCGTCGTAGCATGGGGGCTGGTCAGGCTTCAACTTGCCCGGCCAGACGACGTTGCGAAGCTCCGGGGTAAACGTGCGGCACCCTACTATGGTCACAGGAGCCCATCGAGGAGGTGGAGCCTGGTCTTGGTACCCACGCACCACCATCATCACACGCAGCACACGGTCTTGGCGTGGGGGTGTTGGAAGCACACGTGCATATTCTTGGGGCCGCTGCACCACTTGGCAGCTCGCCTCTTCGCGCGCAGGCGCCTGGCGTGGCGGGTCGCGCCACGGTGCCACCCGCCTCGGTTCAATGATGGCGCCTTGGGCTGGAGGTGGTGGAGGTGCCCCGTGAACCACGTCGCCCGCGGCAGGCGGCTGCTGAGGCAACGAGCAGGATGGTGTAGTGGAGTCTCCAGCGGTGCTAATGACCTCGGTGATGCGCTCGAGCCACTCCTTGTAGAGGTCGTCGACTGGGTGGTAGCCGAGGAGCTCTCGTGCCATGAGAAGAGAAGCTTGCGCGTTCACCGGGCTGCGATGCGCGTTGGAGGACGAAGCAGCCAGGGTCAGCGATGGAGTGGCGGTGCGCCTGTCACGGCGCACCGAGGGGTGCAGTGATGAAGCTTGCTGCTCGTGGCCAGCAGGGCTCGTGGCAGCATTGGCTGCCGGTGACAAGGGACGGTGAGGGTAGCCATCACCCGCCGGAGCTGTCTGAGCGACGCGAGTGGCAAGCGCGGCACGGCGCTCAGCGTGTGCTCGATGTGCGTCAGCCATGGAAGTGTTGGAGTAGCGGTGGATCGATCGACGGAAGAGAGGATCCGACGCACCCCTACCTGGCGCGTCAAATTGTCACGACCGGTTTTCCGGGTAATAATTTTCTAGAAAAGACCGTCGTGCTCATCAGCCCCAGGATTACTGTTAGCTGATGAGGCTCCAACTTGATACAGAAATTCCAAGCAGAAAACAAAATATGTAGTACAAGGCCATTCTGGCCTGTGAGTACAACAAATGGTTTCTAGTGGTTGATGGCGGAAGCGGGTTGTGAAACATCAGCGTCTATGGGACTCCATTTCCCACGGGAACAGCTGACCAGGTTAACTCCTATCTTGGCGAGGCTGCTATCTCCATTACTTAGGTTCCGGGGCTGTCATCGCGTCGCTCCTCTTCGTGCAAGAAAATCTGGCCAAGACAATAGCCAGGGACAAGCCAGTGAGTACTTTGAATGTACTCGCAAACATTATGAACACAGGTATAATATAACAATGATGTGCTGAAAATATTTTATGCTCATGACGTCAGTCACAAAAGATAAATAAATCTCTGATGCGTGCAACCAAGTTATTTATAAAATTGCAATAACATAGTAGTATTAAAAATTATGAAATAAATAACAAGCAAAGCCACAGTCGGGCGTCTTAGCGACACCACATAAAGGGCTTTAAAAGAAATGCCACAGTCGGGCGTCTGAGCGACACCACATAAAGGGCTTTAAAAGAAATGCCACAGTCGGGCATCTGAGCGACACCACATAAAGGGCTTTAAAAGAAATGCCACAGTCGGGCGTCTGAGCGACACCACATAAAGGGCTTTAAAAGAAATGCCACAGTCGGGCGTCTGAGCGACACCACATAAAGGGCTTTAAAAGAAATGCCACAATTGGGCGTCTGAGCGACACCACATAAAGGGCTTTAAAAGAAATGCCACGGTCGGGCGTCTGAGCGACACCACACAAAGGGCTTTAAAAGAAATGCCACAGTCGGGCGTCTGAGCGACACCACATAAAGGGCTTTAAAAGAAATACCACAGTCGGGCGTCTGAGCGACACCACATAAAGGGCTTTAAAAGAAATGCCACAGTCGGGCATCTGAGCGACACCACTAAAAGGGCTTTAAAAGAAATGCCACAGTCGGGCGTCTGAGCGACACCACATAAAGGGCTTTAAAAGAAATGCCACAGTCGGGCGTCTGAGCGACACCACATAAAGGGCTTTAAAAGAAATGCCACAGTCGGGCGTCTGAGCGACACCACATAAAGGGCTTTAAAAGAAATGCCCCAGTCGGGCGTCTGAGCGACACCACACAAAGGGCTTTAAAATAAACAATCATAGTGAATATCCCGGAGGTAGAACCATCCCAGAGATACTCGATAATAACAATAATATCACGGGTTAGTCAACAATAATAATAATCATAATTATCACAAGTCACAGGTAGTAGTTCCAGTTCTAGTTAACAGTTTCACCTCCGAAGACCGACACTAAGACCGACACTTGACCCATCCCAGACTGTAATCCTTAACCATGGACACGGCTATTCGAATAGGTTTAATCTCTGCAGAGGGTGTACTCTTTACCAACGAGTAACAGATTTCTTTAGTCCATCGGGACTAATTCCATCTACGGTCTTTTTGTTGAAAACACACCTAACTTGCACACACCAGCTTATCTCACACGTGTCTGGAATCACCCACGACACCTGTTAAGCAAACTCTAAGTGGGGAGGCTACAACCTCGCGTAGCATGGGATCAAATTTATATCGCGTGCTCTAAGGGGTGGCCTCCCCTCTCGGTCCCAACCGGAAACACCCATGCCCCCGGACCAGGTGGCCTGCCTACCAGCTACAACCGGTATCTTCCACCATGGCCTCTCTGTACGGTGTGTGCTAGAAAGAGGTTGACAACTTACTGAACCGTACTCTACTTGCTGTAGAGACGAGTGGTAGTACGAAACAAGTATGGGGGTTACTGGCACAAGACTCGATCTACGGTCGACTCAGGAGGTTTAAGTATTCACTGCATGATTAGCATGACGAATATATTTCAACCAACAGAGTCACCGCTCATATCACCTTGCCATGCCATACCAGACATAACCGTCCCGACGGAGACCGGCGACAAACTCATGCCTACCCAAGGCAGAGGTTTTCCCGGGTTCCTGCCGGTATGCATGCAAGGCACATGAGGGTGATTATCATCACAAGTGTGTCCATTTCCAACAGCATGGAAATCAATAACATGCACCCATGCATATGATCATATCACATGAAATAACAAGTTTCTCCAAAGTGAGGTGATGTTATGAACGTGTCATCGAACACACAAAAATATTATGCCGGGGTTCAGAATGCTTGCCTTCAATGTGTGGAAAGGCAGGGTGCACTCCAAAACTTGAAACATTTCTCCTCTCTTCAAAAATCCTATTTTAGCAATATAAAAGAATTAACACACAAAATAAAAACAACACCAAAAGTTGTTCTGAAAATTTTTCAAATAAATCTTAAAATAAACTAGGTGAAATTTGAGAGAGGTAGGAAAAAGAATCATTTCATTTGGAGTTGTATTTAAAAAGATATAACCAGTCAAAGTTTTGGTCAAATCTGATTTTAAATAAAACAGAAAAAGAAAAACCTTTCAGAATGGAATACGCTTTCGAAGCGGGAGAAACATACTGGGGTGGATTTACGCCTTCACTTAAACACGTGGACGGCGCGGTGAGACATTGACAGTGGGTCCCGGGGGGCCACTAGTCAGGTTTGCCTATTTCTTTTTCCCCCTTCTTTCTCTGTCCCGAGCGGAGGCGGAGCTCCGGCGATCGTCGCCGGCGACTGGCGGCTCCTCGCGGGGCCCCGAGGGTGGGGATGGATCCGCCACTCCAGGGCGGTCCTCCCGGTGGTTGCCGGGCTGGTGGGGACGGAGGGAGTTGCCGGCGGCGAGCATCGCGGCGGAGGAGGCTTCGGTGGCAGAGTGGTTTTGGGGCGAATGTGGTTCTGGATCAAAATCGAGTAGGGGGTTGGGTTCCTGGAAGGAAGGAGGTGTTCTTGGTGAAGAGAAATGGGAGGGAGAGTGTCAGGACCCCGACTCGATGTCACATCGATCTAGCCGGTAACACCTCATATCACTTTGCGGCCTCACGCACGGTATCCCCACGGGTGTCGCCTTACCTTTGCCCGGGACCGTTTGTGCCTTTTGGCTCACGTATATGATAGTGTCGCTAGCATCCATATGCTAAGGAGCCCGGGCTGACATGACTAGTCGTAAACCCAAAGTGGCACAGACTTACAGGGACAGGCATCCATGACCCAGCTTCGAACGTGTCGGTCATCAGCAAGTGGGTCCGGGCTGTAGCACTGGGCTAGCAGGACTCCGGTAAACCGGGCTGTAGCGGGCTAACAGGACTCCGGTACTCAATGCGTGACATTTCCCCGAAGGGACAGACACAGGAACGAAGAAGGACACATGCCGGCCAGCCTAAGTGTTCCAGAGCAGTAGCAAGCTACCATGGCTCAGCGGTAACACTAGGAGACATTTCCCGGTAAGAGAGGCTACTAAAGATAAACAACTAGATAGTCAGATCCCACACATACCAAGCATTTCAATCATACACACAATATGCTCGATATGTGCAAATACAACGAAGCATCACAACATGACTCTACGACACAAGTACTTTATTTAAGGCTCAGGGAGCCATACATAACATACACAAAGGTACGGGTCTCACGACCCAGCATTCAAGTCATACAGTCATACAAACCAGCAGCGGAAGTAACTTGTCTGAGTACAGACAACTAGTAAAATAAAAGAGGCTTGGAAAGCCTAGCTATACTACATGGTCCTTCACAAGCTCAGGATCACCACCTGGGCCTTTAGCCTACTCGTTGATGTCAACGTCTACGTAGAACCCATCAGAAGGGGTTGCAGCGTCTTCTGTAAAATGTAAATTATAGCAACATGAGTACAAAGGTACTCAGCAAGACTTACATCAGATCCTACATACATGCATATTATCAAGAAGGGTTGGTGGAGTTATTGCAGCAAGCCAGCTTTGACTCTTGGCTAGGCTAACCTACGAGACTCCAACTTGAAATGGTTTTGCGCACACGAGTCCATTACTCACCACTTCAATACACTACCGAGGATCCACCTCCGTCTCCCTACGGAAGAGCCATCCTCGGCACTCACACTTATCTTGAGGCTTTTAGCAGTTTCCATTTACTTGTCTATGAACTGTATAGGCAACCAAGTAGTCCTTTACCGCGGACGCGGCTATTCGAATAGATCATGTTAACCCTGCAGGGGTGTACTTCTTCATACACGCTCTCACCACTTACCGTCGTTTACACGACATGTACTCGGCAACCTTCAAGCGGAAGCCCAACGTGGGTGTCGGCCACGACCTACCTAATCACCTAAGCCTCCAGTCCAGGTTTATCGCCTATCCAGGTTCCATCCGCAGGGAGTCCGGCCGAGGTTTCCCATACGGCCCCGAACGATGTGAACAGGGTTCCCGAGATACCTAACGGGTATTCGGTACACCGTGCCACGTACCTACCGCATCACAGCCCACCCCTACGGTCAGCGCTGTCCACGGCCTCCAGTAGGCTACAAACACCAGAAACTACTTGCAACTCCTGGACGGAGAACTAGGGTGAATAAGAAGCCGAGAGGGTCCATTGGTTTCGGGCCCAATGCATGGTAGTAGCTGATTCTTAAATCACACATACAGATCTCAGTGCTTAAGGTCGGCTTCAATGAAACAACCCACCATGTACTCCTACATGGCCTCTCATCGATACCTTTACCAAATCGTGTTCACCACACCACTCTCATTACCGACATAATCATTTCACTCTAGCCCATCACCCAGATGAACCAGACCTGACACGACTCTAAGCATAGCAGGCATAGCAAGGTAGGAACAACACATACATATGGCTCAATCAACTCCTACACATGCTAGTGGGTTTCATCTAGTTACTGTGGCAATGACAGGTCATGCAGAGGAAATGGGTTCAACTACCGTAACACACAGCAGTTTGAAACGCGTTGTCTTAATGCAGTAAAAGAGAGCAGGAGCGAGAACATGGGATTGTATCGATATGATCAAATGGTTGGTTGCTTGCCTGATGGTTCGATGCACTGATACGGTTCTTCGTTAGGGTAATCACGATACTCCTCGGAGACAGAACCTGTCGCAAGGACACCGATACACAACCATCACCAAACAATGTGCAACAATATGATGCATGCATGAAACATGGCAATATGAGTGTGTTGGGCTAATGCAACTAAAACCAGAAGGGTTTGAACCAATTTGAATCAAAGATTCAAATTTCAAACTCAAACATGGCCTTTTAAAGTGCTTTTCCTTGTTCTGCATTAAACATCAAGTTAACTTGTTTAGTCATGCATGAAAATAGTACAGATGGATAGATTGGATTTTTCTGATCATTTTTCATATATAATTTGTCTGATTTGGAGTTACAGAATAAAAGTTATGAATTTTTGAAGTTTAAATTATATTCTGGAATTTCCTATATTAGAATAATTCCAGAAAATCATTATTGCGTCAGCCTGACGTCAGTGTGACGTCAGCAGGTCAACGGAACACGTCAGGGTCAAACCTGACAGTGGGTCCCGCATGTCAGGGTGATTATTTTAATTAAAGTTTAATTAAAACTAAACCTGTTTAATTAACAGGGCTGGGCCCCACCTGTCATTGACTCAGGGGAGTCAACCAGGGCCCACCCGTGGTCAAAGTCAATGCCAGCGGCGCCGGCGTTTAGCCGCCGGCGAGCCCGACGCGGCGGCGGGAGTGGTTTTGGCCATTTCGGCCACCAAATGGGTCGCGGAGACCACCGGAGTGGAGCTGAGGACAAGCCGCAGCTCTTGGTGGAGTCCGTTGGGGTCGGGGTGGCCGGAGTTGGCGCCGGCGACGACTTTGGCGGCCACCGGGGTTCGGCCGAAGATGAACTTGGTGCTAGAGGGGTCGGTGAGGCTCGGGGAGTGGCTAGCTAGGTGCTGCGGGACTCGGTGAGTAAGATGGACACCAGCTTGTGGCCGGAGGGTGGCCGGAAGCACGTCGGCGACGAGATCCGCGGCGGTGCGGGCGTGTGATCCTCGTGCGGTGGCTACACGGCTCGGGAATGAGAGAGGGAGGGTCGGAGGAGTAGCTAGGCTCACAGCGCTCCCGTAGAGGCCACCGGCGGGGTCGGGGACGAGCTGAGGCGGCGACGGCGTTGAAGGGGATCTCCGGCGACGGCGAGCTCGGGCGAGGTCGGTGCGGTGGTCTCGGGCCGCACGAGCACACGGGGCTCGGCTAGCTCGATGAAGTGGACGGCGGCGGAGCTCCTGGACACGGTGGCACGGCGTGGGGTGGACGGAGGGCGTGGCTACGGCGAGGGGGTGGCGGCGATGGCGTCGGCCATGGCTGGGGCGTGCGAGGGGGAGGAGCTGGAGAGGAGAGGGGGTGTCTGGGGGGTTCGGGGGAGAGAGGGAGGCCGATTCACGGCGTTAGCCGGGCGAGGGAGGCGGCGAGGCGGCGAGCAGGTGCGTGGCACCCATGCGGTGCTCGCCGTCGAGCACCTGCCTGCCTGCCTGGCCGGCAAGCAGCTCGCTGGCGCGGTGCTGGGCTGGGCCGGCAGGTGGGCCGGGTGCTGGGCGCCAGGTAAGCCTTTTCTATTTTCTTTCTGTTTTCTGTTTTTTAATACTTCTGCAACTTTGTTGAATTTAATAAAATACTTAGGCAACTCCAAAAATCACCAAACTACTCCTGGTCCATAGTTGGATTATTTCCAACATGAAACATTTTAGTTTGGAGTTATTTGAGCATTTAAATATTTTATATAATTTTAAATGCCCAAATTCAAATACTTATGATTTAATTCAAAAACCCTAAGATGGCCTAGGAAAATGTGCACCACTTTTGGCAGAGGTTCTGAACCAAGACAAAAATGATGGGCATTTTAGAAGGGCATTTCAGGTTCATTGAAAATTATTTTAGTAACCCTAGTTGGTTTCAGAGGGGACTGGGGGTTCTGTCATCCCCATTTCAGGTTTCTGATGAAAGAGTAAACATGATGCAACACTCTAATGCATGGCTAACTAGGATGTGACAACTCACCCCCACTCAAAAGAATCTCGTCCCGAGATTTGGGTTCCTCCGGGAAGAAGGCGGGATACTCGAGTCGAAGACGATCCTCCCTTTCCCAAGTTGCTTCATCCTCAGAATGGTGCGACCATTGTACTTTGAGAAACTTGATATTATGACGTCGAGTGGTACGCTCGGCCTGATCGAGGATACGAATGGGGTACTCTCGATATGTAAGATTATCTTGGAGATCAAGCGTTTCGTGGTCCACTCCACGGATAGGATCCGAGAAGCAACGCCTGAGTTGAGAAACGTGGAAGACATCGTGGACTCTGGAGAGGTGCGGAGGTAGTTCCAATTGGTAGGCAACTTCTCCTCGTTTGGCGAGAATGCGAAAAGGTCCAATGTAACGAGGAGCCAATTTGCCTTTGATACCGAAACGATGGGTTCCCTTCAGAGGGGTAACCCGAAGGTAAGCCTTCTCGTCAACCTCGAAAGTCATAGCCTTATGTTTTCGGTCATATTGACTCTTTTGACGGGATTGGGCTGTTTTCAACTTTTCACGAACGATGCGAACTTGTTCTTCTGCTTCCTGAATCATATCCGGGCCAAAGAATTGTCTTTCCCCGGTTTCTGACCAGTTAAGGGGTGTTCGACACCGTCGTCCATAGAGAACTTCAAAAGGGGCTTTACCCAAGCTAGATTGATAGCTGTTGTTGTAAGCGAATTCGGCAAATGGAAGGCACTTCTCCCAATCCATTCCGAATGAGATAACAGAGGCTCGAAGCATGTCTTCTAGAATCTGGTTGACGCGTTCCACTTGACCACTCGACTGAGGGTGGAAAGCGGTGCTAAAGGAGAGACGGGTTCCCATAGCATTTTGGAAACTTTCCCAAAATCGAGAGGTGAAAATACTTCCTCGATCCGAGTTAATTTCCAAAGGAACACCATGGAGAGACACTATCCGGGAGATGTATAAGTCTGCCAGCTGACTAGCGGTTATACTCTCACGAACAGGTAGGAAATGGGCTACTTTGGAAAGACGATCGACAACGACGAAAATAGCATTATTCCCTCTCTTGGTCCTGGGAAAACCGGTAATGAAATCCATACCAATTTTATCCCATTTCCATTCAGGAATAGCTAAGGGTTGAAGGGTGCCAGCAGGCCGTTGATGCTCTGCTTTTACACGACGACAAACGTCGCAATTAGCAATATACTGAGCAATTTCTCTCTTCATCCTAGTCCACCAGAACCTCTGGCGTAGGTCCTGATACATCTTAGTACTACCGGGATGAATGGTGAGAGGAGATTCATGAGCTTCCTTAAGGATCAATCGCCTCAGGTTTCGCACTTTGGGAACCACTAGTCGATTCCCGAAGTATACGACCCCTTGATCATTAATGGAGAAACAATTC
This sequence comes from Triticum aestivum, assembly GCF_018294505.1. Classification (NCBI taxonomy): domain Eukaryota; kingdom Viridiplantae; phylum Streptophyta; class Magnoliopsida; order Poales; family Poaceae; genus Triticum; species Triticum aestivum. The sequence goes on from NC_057807.1 coordinate 563,190,679, forward strand.
GCAATTCCTTTCTTGATGTTTCTCTTGATGCGGGAGATTCCCGGATCTACCTTCTGTGCTTTGATGATCTGATCCGTAAGGGTAGGTTTTGCCACCAAGGTGGAAAGAAAACCTTGAGGAACAATGTGAAGGTTAAGCTTCCGAAATTCCTCATGGAGAAGCGGTTGACTTTGTTGTAACATCAGGTTGTTACAATAAGATTTACGACTTAGCGCATCAGCCATGACGTTGGCTTTCCCTGGGGTGTAGGTTATTCCTAAGTCGAAGTCTGTGATCAACTCCACCCAACGTCTTTGTCTGAGATTCAAATCCGGTTGGGTGAAAATGTACTTCAGACTTTGGTGATCAGTGAATATTTCGCAACGGTTACCGAGGAGGTAATGTCGCCAGGTCTTGAGTGCATAGACTACGGCTGCAAGCTCTAGATCATGAGTAGGATAATTCTCCTCATGTGGGTGCAATTGCCGTGAAGCGTAGGCAATTACGTGTCGATCTTGCATGAGAATGCAACCTAGTCCTTGTCGCGAGGCGTCGCAGTAGATAACAAAGTCCTTGGAGAAGTCTGGCGGTACCAGTACGGGAGCAGAAGTCAGGCGTCTTTTCAGTTCCTGAAAGCTGTGCTCACATTGTGGAGTCCATTCGAACTTCTTATCTTTCTTGAGGAGTTCGGTTAGAGGTTTGGCAACTTTGGAGAAGTTCTCGACAAAGCGACGACAATAGCTCGCTAAGCCCAGAAAACTCCGAACTTGCTTGACCGATTCAGGTGGAGTCCAATTAAGGACAGCTTGAACTCGCTCAGGGTTAACAGCAATACCTTTACCAGATATTACATGACCCAGATAGGTCACTTCTGACAACCAAAATTCACATTTGGAAAACTTGGCATAAAGGCGATGCTCTCGAAGTTTCTGCAACACTAGCCTTAGATGTTCGGCATGTTCTTCCTCGTTCTTAGAGTAGATGAGTATATCATCGAGATAAACTACGACGAATTTATCCAGATACTCCATGAAGATTGAGTTCATTAACCGAGAAAAGGTGGCTGGAGCGTTGGTTAATCCGAAGGACATGACGGTGTACTCGTATTGCCCATAACGAGTAACAAAGGCCGTTTTAGGGATGTCCCCGTTTCTGATTTTGATTTGATGGTAGCCCAACCTCAAATCCATCTTGGAGAAGACTGAGGATCCAGCGAGCTGATCATACAGGTCGTTGATCCTGGGGAGCGGATATTTGTTCTTGATTGTGACCAAATTGACAGGTCGGTAATCTACAACCATCCGGTCCGTACCATCCTTCTTCTTGACGAATAGGACGGGGCAAGCCCACGGAGATGAACTAGGTCGGATGAAACCCTTTTTCAAGGACTCATCGAGTTGTTTCTTAAGCTCGGCTAGTTCTAGTGGTGCCATCTTATAGGGTCTTCTAGCAATCGGAACGGTTCCTGGAATGAGGTCTATTACGAACTCAACATCCCTGTCAGGTGGAACACCTGGCAATTCCTCTGGAAGACATCCGGGAAGTCACGGACTACCGGAACGTCCTCAAGGTCTGGCAAAGGGCTGGCGTTAAGAGAATATAACTGTCGCTTGGCTATTCGGGTCAAGACATTGACTATCTTCCCCGAAGGATGGGTGAGTTGAACAGTCCTAGAGAAGCAATCAATTTTGGCTTGATGAGCTGACATCCAGTCCATACCCAAAATGATATTAATATCTGAAGATTTAAGGGCTATCAAAGATGCGAGGAAAACTAGTCTGTCGACTTGGATTTCATTTCCATGGCTTACTCTAGAAGTTTGCCATTTGGATCCCGGAGTTTGAATTACCATAGAGATTGGCATGTCACAGAATGCGATGTTATGCAAACGAGCATAATTTTCGGATATAAAAGAATGAGAGGCTCCTGTATCGAAAAGAACAGATGCCGGGTGGCAATTAACAAGAAGCGTACCAAGAACGACGTTGGGATCCTCTTGAGCTTCCTCGGCTGAGATACAGTTGACATGGCCACGTGTAGCGGTGGCCGGCTTGGCGTGGAACACTTTTCCTGTCGGCTTGCCACGGCCAACAGCTTTAGCAGATTGGTTGGGGTTGGTCTGGGGACACTCACGCATATAGTGGCCAGATTCCCCACACTTGAAACAAGTCACGGAACTGGTACGTGGAGGAGCATTGTTGGTTGGACCCCCATAGGGCTTGGCTGGAGCAGACTGTTGAACAGGGCGAGGCGCCTGGAAAGATGGCCTCGGTGTGAACCTGGGGGGCAGGGCGGTGTTGGGCACCCACACGCGGCGCTTCTGAGGACCAGCACCGGATGAGGAACCCATGTCACGGCCATGCTTGCGTGTTGCGTCATAATCAGTCTGACCAGTTTCAGCACTGATGGCTTTGTTAACAAGTTTCTGAAAAGATGTGCACTCATGCAGACGGAGGTCGCGGCGAAGCTCAGGACTAAGTCCCTTACGGAACCTTGCTTGCTTCTTGGCATCAGTAGAAACTTCCTCAGTTGCATATCGTGCGAGGTTACCAAACTCCCTGCTGTAAGCATCCACAGAGAGTCGGCCTTGGGTGAAATTGCAAAATTCCTCACGTTTACGGTCCATGAGACCCTCCGGAATGTGATGTTCACGGAAAGCCTCACTGAATTCAGCCCAAGTAGTGACATGGCCCGCTGGGCGCATAGCTCCATAATTCTCCCACCATAGACTGGCGGGGCCTTCAAGATGATATGCAGCAAAGGTGACCTTGTCAGCCTCAGCTACTAGCGCGGAACGCAGCTTGTGAGAGATACTGCGAAGCCAGTCATCAGCGTCGAGAGGCTCGACGGAGTGGTGGAACGTGGGTGGATGTAATTTGATAAAATCACTGAGTGACACCACGTTAGTCCTCTGATGGTGTGCTGTGTTCTGTTCAATACGCTCCAACAAACGGTTGGTCTCCCGCTTGTTTCTCTCAGCTTCCATCATAACCTCGGCTAGGGAAGGAGGATGAGGCAGATTTGCATCCCTGACTTCACTGCCTTCGGCCTGCTCTTGAGGAGCAGGGTTAGTGCGCGTGTTGACCATCCTAGGTAAACAAGACAATGATTTAGTCAGGATGATAAAATTCCGACATAGGATACAAAATGTAAGGAATAACTCGAAATGCAAGATGATCATCCGTATGACATGGTAGATACAGAAACTGCTTCTTTATTCCATCGTCATACACACCATACAGGGTTTAGTACAAGACCAAACAAAGTACTATTACGGTGAAAAGAGGATTACATCTCATCGGAGGCATCCCAAGCTCCTATACATTATTTTTCTACACCTCCGGAAAGAGTACAAACTAGGTCATATCCCACGAGTCACGCGGGACGATAGTCGACACAGATAGTGCGAACTAGTGATACTACCACTAACTCAGACCGATCCGTAGTAGTCCTCGTAGAAGTCACCTCCATAGCCTGGAAGCTCAACATGATCATCCGGAAACAGACGATCTCGCGGAGCTTGTGGACCATAGGGACTAGGATGAGGTCTTGGACCAACAGACGGTGGCCTGCGGGGACCGCGAGGTGGGGTGATGCCTCCTACATCACGCCAACCCATCACGTCTGGCAGAGCAGATCTCACAGGATAGAGATCGCGCATATCCGAATATCCAGCTTGCACCGCCGGTGCGAACCGAGTCAATGTGGCCCAGTGGTCAGCACGGGTATTGAAGAGCTCTAACCTCAAGGCCCGATTTTCACGGTCCTTATCCTCGAGCATCTCAGCAGTGGTGCGAGTCCGTGAATCCTCCTGAGTGGGGTCAGCATAGATAGCCTGAAGATACCCTTGTGCTCCCGGAAGTGATCCTGGCATATACCGGAAATCAGAGTCCCGAAATAGTCCAGATCTGACTCGCATGATGGTCATCATAGAGTAGGCGGCGTCCTGCACAGCCATCTCAATAGTAACCCCGAGTCCATAGGAGCAGTGAAGGGGCTCGGTGGACCCAGGATAAGATGGAAATATCCTGACAGTGCAGAGATACTGGCTTTGATTAAAGTCTCGGAATTGCTCTTCGACCGTGTACTCAGGATACCAACGGTATCCAGCCTCAGTCATTACCCTGACCAACATGGCAGTATGGCCGGGTACATCTAGGCATCGGGTCAGGCGAACCACTTGATTGAGGTCGCGAGTGGCCATCTGAAAGCACAATCATAATGCAAAGGCATTAGAATTTCTAGCAAAATTTCGGCAGCATAACAGCTGTAAATGCTCAAGAAGGATTTTGAGACATTTGACAAAGGATTTCATACACACTCAACATCATCATATCAAAGTTCTGAAACCATCCTAACAACATAACGTGGTAGAAGAACTGAACTAGGCTTGTATCCATCAAACCTGTAAGGTACTACTGATTAGTAACACGTGAACCTGATAGAGAGAATAGATCCTAATTCCTTAACCCCCGGTGGAAGAATAGACTGACTCAGATCAGAATGTCATCAGATAAAGGAGTAAAAAGAGCCTTACGTTCCAACCCACAAACAATTCCCCTACATATAACTAAAGAATTTCTAGACTCAACATCGACCAGTTTGGCTTGGAGAACCTACAGGCAGTCCGGCTCTGATGCCAACGCTGTCAGGACCCCGACTCGATGTCACATCGATCTAGCCGGTAACACCTCATATCACTTTGCGGCCTCACGCACGGTATCCCCACGGGTGTCGCCTTACCTTTGCCCGGGACCGTTTGCGCCTTTTGGCTCACGTATATGATAGTGTCGCTAGCATCCATATGATAAGGAGCCCGGGCTGACATGACTAGTCGTAAACCCAAAGTGGCACAGACTTACAGGGACAGGCATCCATGACCCAGCTTCGAACGTGTCGGTCATCAGCAAGTGGGTCCGGGCTGTAGCACTGGGCTAGCAGGACTCCGGTAAACCGGGCTGTAGCGGGCTAACAGGACTCCGGTACTCAATGCGTGACATTTCCCCGAAGGGACAGACACAGGAACGAAGAAGGACACATGCCGGCCAGCCTAAGTGTTCCAGAGCAGTAGCAAGCTACCATGGCTCAGCGGTAACACTAGGAGACATTTCCCGGTAAGAGAGGCTACTAAAGATAAACAACTAGATAGTCAGATCCCACACATACCAAGCATTTCAATCATACACACAATATGCTCGATATGTGCAAATACAACGAAGCATCACAACATGACTCTACGACACAAGTACTTTATTTAAGGCTCAGGGAGCCATACATAACATACACAAAGGTACGGGTCTCACGACCCAGCATTCAAGTCATACAGTCATACAAACCAGCAGCGGAAGTAACTTGTCTGAGTACAGACAACTAGTAAAATAAAAGAGGCTTGGAAAGCCTAGCTATACTACATGGTCCTTCACAAGCTCAGGATCACCACCTGGGCCTTTAGCCTACTCGTTGATGTCAACGTCTACGTAGAACCCATCAGAAGGGGTTGCAGCGTCTTCTGTAAAATGTAAATTATAGCAACATGAGTACAAAGGTACTCAGCAAGACTTACATCAGATCCTACATACATGCATATTATCAAGAAGGGTTGGTGGAGTTATTGCAGCAAGCCAGCTTTGACTCTTGGCTAGGCTAACCTACGAGACTCCAACTTGAAATGGTTTTGCGCACACGAGTCCATTACTCACCACTTCAATACACTACCGAGGATCCACCTCCGTCTCCCTACGGAAGAGCCATCCTCGGCACTCACACTTATCTTGAGGCTTTTAGCAGTTTCCATTTACTTGTCTATGAACTGTATAGGCAACCAAGTAGTCCTTTACCGCGGACGCGGCTATTCGAATAGATCATGTTAACCCTGCAGGGGTGTACTTCTTCATACACGCTCTCACCACTTACCGTCGTTTACACGACATGTACTCGGCAACCTTCAAGCGGAAGCCCAACGTGGGTGTCGGCCACGACCTACCTAATCACCTAAGTCTCCAGTCCAGGTTTATCGCCTATCCAGGTTCCATCCGCAGGGAGTCCGGCCGAGGTTTCCCATACGGCCCCGAACGATGTGAACAGGGTTCCCGAGATACCTAACGGGTATTCGGTACACCGTGCCACGTACCTACCGCATCACAGCCCACCCCTACGGTCAGCGCTGTCCACGGCCTCCAGTAGGCTACAAACACCAGAAACTACTTGCAACTCCTGGACGGAGAACTAGGGTGAATAAGAAGCCGAGAGGGTCCATTGGTTTCGGGCCCAATGCATGGTAGTAGCTGATTCTTAAATCACACATACAGATCTCAGTGCTTAAGGTCGGCTTCAATGAAACAACCCACCATGTACTCCTACATGGCCTCTCATCGATACCTTTACCAAATCGTGTTCACCACACCACTCTCATTACCGACATAATCATTTCACTCTAGCCCATCACCCAGATGAACCAGACCTGACACGACTCTAAGCATAGCAGGCATAGCAAGGTAGGAACAACACATACATATGGCTCAATCAACTCCTACACATGCTAGTGGGTTTCATCTAGTTACTGTGGCAATGACAGGTCATGCAGAGGAAATGGGTTCAACTACCGTAACACACAGCAGTTTGAAACGCGTTGTCTTAATGCAGTAAAAGAGAGCAGGAGCGAGAACATGGGATTGTATCGATATGATCAAATGGTTGGTTGCTTGCCTGATGGTTCGATGCACTGATACGGTTCTTCGTTAGGGTAATCACGATACTCCTCGGAGACAGAACCTGTCGCAAGGGACACCGATACACAACCATCACCAAACAATGTGCAACAATATGATGCATGCATGAAACATGGCAATATGAGTGTGTTGGGCTAATGCAACTAAAACCAGAAGGGTTTGAACCAATTTGAATCAAAGATTCAAATTTCAAACTCAAACATGGCCTTTTAAAGTGCTTTTCCTTGTTCTGCATTAAACATCAAGTTAACTTGTTTAGTCATGCATGAAAATAGTACAGATGGATAGATTGGATTTTTCTGATCATTTTTCATATATAATTTGTCTGATTTGGAGTTACAGAATAAAAGTTATGAATTTTTGAAGTTTAAATTATATTCTGGAATTTCCTATATTAGAATAATTCCAGAAAATCATTATTGCGTCAGCCTGACGTCAGTGTGACGTCAGCAGGTCAACGGAACACGTCAGGGTCAAACCTGACAGTGGGTCCCGCATGTCAGGGTGATTATTTTAATTAAAGTTTAATTAAAACTAAACCTGTTTAATTAACAGGGCTGGGCCCCACCTGTCATTGACTCAGGGGAGTCAACCAGGGCCCACCCGTGGTCAAAGTCAATGCCAGCGGCGCCGGCGTTTAGCCGCCGGCGAGCCCGACGCGGCGGCGGGAGTGGTTTTGGCCATTTCGGCCACCAAATGGGTCGCGGAGACCACCGGAGTGGAGCTGAGGACAAGCCGCAGCTCTTGGTGGAGTCCGTTGGGGTCGGGGTGGCCGGAGTTGGCGCCGGCGACGACTTTGGCGGCCACCGGGGTTCGGCCGAAGATGAACTTGGTGCTAGAGGGGTCGGTGAGGCTCGGGGAGTGGCTAGCTAGGTGCTGCGGGACTCGGTGAGTAAGATGGACACCAGCTTGTGGCCGGAGGGTGGCCGGAAGCACGTCGGCGACGAGATCCGCGGCGGTGCGGGCGTGTGATCCTCGTGCGGTGGCTACACGGCTCGGGAATGAGAGAGGGAGGGTCGGAGGAGTAGCTAGGCTCACAGCGCTCCCGTAGAGGCCACCGGCGGGGTCGGGGACGAGCTGAGGCGGCGACGGCGTTGAAGGGGATCTCCGGCGACGGCGAGCTCGGGCGAGGTCGGTGCGGTGGTCTCGGGCCGCACGAGCACACGGGGCTCGGCTAGCTCGATGAAGTGGACGGCGGCGGAGCTCCTGGACACGGTGGCACGGCGTGGGGTGGACGGAGGGCGTGGCTACGGCGAGGGGGTGGCGGCGATGGCGTCGGCCATGGCTGGGGCGTGCGAGGGGGAGGAGCTGGAGAGGAGAGGGGGTGTCTGGGGGGTTCGGGGGAGAGAGGGAGGCCGATTCACGGCGTTAGCCGGGCGAGGGAGGCGGCGAGGCGGCGAGCAGGTGCGTGGCACCCATGCGGTGCTCGCCGTCGAGCACCTGCCTGCCTGCCTGGCCGGCAAGCAGCTCGCTGGCGCGGTGCTGGGCTGGGCCGGCAGGTGGGCCGGGTGCTGGGCGCCAGGTAAGCCTTTCTATTTTCTTTCTGTTTTCTGTTTTTTAATACTTCTGCAACTTTGTTGAATTTAATAAAATACTTAGGCAACTCCAAAAATCACCAAACTACTCCTGGTCCATAGTTGGATTATTTCCAACATGAAACATTTTAGTTTGGAGATATTTGAGCATTTAAATATTTTATATAATTTTAAATGCCCAAATTCAAATATTTATGATTTAATTCAAAAACCCTAAGCTGGCCTAGAAAAATGTGCACCACTTTTGGCAGAGGTTCTGAACCAAGACAAAAATGATGGGCATTTTAGAAGGGCATTTCAGGTTCATTGAAAATTATTTTTAGTAACCCTAGTTGGTTTCAGAGGGGACTGGGGGTTCTGTCATCCCCATTTCAGTTTTCTGATGAAAGAGTAAACATGATGCAACACTCTAATGCATGGTTAACTAGGATGTGACAGAGAGGCCCTGGTGGCGCTGGAATGGACGGGACAGTGGTGGCGGCAGGAGTTGCCGGAGATGAAGAAGACGACCTCCTCAGGTCGATTGGCTGCCATGGGGAAACTAGGGAGGTGGACTGAGGTTGCATGCGTGCTCGAATGAGTTCGGGGGTCCTTATATAGGCGAGGCAAGGCGGTTCCGCGGCGGCCGGTGATAAGGACGACGGCGAACCGCCTCCCTGTAGCGTCAGGGCGTCGTGGCGACGACGGGAGCTAGCCGACGAGCGGGGGATAAGCTTGCGCTGTTCCTTGGGGCAGGTGGCGAGCCCGGGTGGCTTTGGCGGCGCCAACCGCGGCATAGGCGCGCTGCGGCCGCTGGTGTGCCGCCAAAAGCTCTGTCGGCGGCGCTGTAGGCTGCCAGGGTGGCTTGGCGCATTGCTGTGAGGAGGGTAGTGCGTGGCGAGGTGCTGCTGAGCGGGCCAAAATCCAGGGGGACCAGCGTGTCGGCTCGGGCGCACAGCTGCAATTGGCGCGCTCTGGGCGCGTCCAGTGCACGCACAGAAGGTGTTTGATGAAATGCCAGGGTGGCCAAAACTGCTAGGGATCAAGTGCAAATCCACAGGTCTGGGTTGGAGACCATTAGTAGGCTACTAGACAACATGGTTTGGACAGATGGACAAGTTCATCACACAAACCTATAATCATGCCAAAACTGTTCATGCCCACAGAGTGTTTGACAAAATGCCAGAGTCATCTAGGCAGGTCTTGGAGGGGCCAAATCTTCCAGATTGAAGTCTCTTTGGATGCAAGAGGGAGTGGTGTGGTTATTTGGACAAAAGGGGAAACTTGCTAGTGCAAGTTTTGCAACACTACATTCCTGGACAGGAAGTAATTGGCATCATTTCATGAATCAAAAATGATCAAATGAGTGTATGCTCCTGGACTTAGGGGTTTAGTAGGGTGGTCTACAAGTAGGATAAAGAATCAAGGGCCAGAGGGCAAGTAAGACTAAGGTTGTTGTACAAACTATCATGATAGGCCAGAATTAAGATGAGGTTGGTTCTCTCAAAAATCTCGAAGATCATCCCTGGATTATTGCATATAATGGAATAATATGATCCTACTGACATCCCATAATTTTGGTGGAAGCTAGAAACAAATATTTAAAAGGGTTGTAGTGCAAAATTGCTCTCTGGACCAGAGAAGAAAATTGGGTGTAGAGCTCAAAATATTCAATGAATGGAATATATTATTGCACAAAAGTGATTTAGAGACATCACATGACATCTCCAAATTTTGGTTGGATTTTTAGAATAATATATCAAATGGTTGCAGTTCAAAAAGAGCTCCAAAACTTAAAGAAAGTCATTTTAAGGAATAAAGCTCAGAGTGAAATAATTTAATAAATAAATCTCCTGATTGAAAGATGTTTTTAAATGAGAGGGAAAATAAGTCCAATATGTTTTGGAAGGATCCACTTGGGAAAAACTCCTCAATATTAAAATAAAAGTTTTGAAATCAACAGGGATATACTTGCATGCAAAAAATTTAAACTCTTGGCAAAATTTTAATAACTAAAACCTGGTTAAATTTTTGGGGTGTTACAATACTACCCCCCTTAAGAAAAATCTCGTCCTCGAGATTTGCTAAGAGCCGTTGTGAAAAATAAAAGTTCCATATGCGTTCGAGCGGTTGTGAGACTGCTGCCGTGGTGTTGCGTGAATAAAAATAATAATAATCCACGTAGTGAGGGGATAAATGATGCAGCAATACAGTAAAAAGAAAACTCATACTAGGATCTTTCGCGGTTACACAAGTTAATCACGAAGAAAAATTACTCATACCAGTAGAAACTAAATACTCGACTCGTCGCACAAATTTGGGGTACCATGCATAAGATACACGCAAATATAAATGCTGCAAAAACAATTACAGTAGTGACGTCTAAAATGAAAACGGTAACTGGGTGGGGTCCTGATAAAATGTCTCTGGTAAAGGGATACACTCCTCTTCTATCGGAGGAAGTGGATTGACCAGTCGATGTATGCGTCTCTCCGGGTCGGGCCTTAGTGGTCTGCCGATGGCAATCTGAGGATTCAGATCAGTGAGATTCTGGAGATAATCCATCACTCGTTGGTTCAAATGCTCTTGAGCGATGATGTACTGGGTAAGGTTGGCCAGAACTGGGTCTCTCTCAATACGCCCACCGGGAAAAGACGTTACTTCTCTGGGTGCTGCACGGCTCGGAAAGTAATAATATCCTCGTTCGCGGGCATAGGGTACTGCGGATCGAAGACGAGCAATCGCTTCTTTCGCAGCAGCTTCTATGGCCAGGTGTGGGGTTGGCATAGATTTCCCCACGAAGGAAACTTCCGTTGGATCTTGATTGGAGTCTACAGGAGGAATGTGTACTGCTGCCCAATATTCTGAGGTGGATGGGGTGATTCTAGATTTGAACAGCTCGTACTGGGGTGGCTGGGTAGAACCCATGGTACTGCGGGTAAAATCCCACAATATTTTGACAAAGCTACCTGGGGTTGCATCTGGGGTTCTCAGATGAATGCTGGGGCTCGGCATGACAGGAAAAAGTTGTGAGTGTGGTGCACAAGGTGAGGGTTGCTGGGTAAGGTCACAAGGTGGCCTTTATATAGCAATGGAGCCGGATCATTTTACCGTGGTGAAAGGTAATAAATTTGCCAGCTTAGCTCCAAAGGTCAGGTCAGTGTCAGAGATACACATATCTCATAAAGAGACGTGTTACTATGGTTGTCGTCGGGTTGGTTTTGGTAGTTGTGCCCGGAAAAATATGCAACTATGCGCTGACCAAATATGCAAGGCTACTATTAAAACAGAGGCACAACGACAGGCTGCGTTAATATACACGGTCGCATGATTACAAAGTGAGGATACACTGAGACTCGGTACTACTCGTACGGCTTAGTCTACCTCGTTTATGTCTAAACGGGCGTGCCTGGTGGATGTCGAGGCTTCTCCACGTGTCTCACTGCCGGGATTAGTCGGAGATGGCGGAGGAACTGCAGGGTCGGGGTAGTGATGATGACCATCGCGGGGATTGTTGGCCACAACCCCGTTGGAGTGTGCTCCCAAAAGGCGACGAAGCACTTCTGGGGTCATCAAAGCATCTCGGCTGATGGCTGGAGCTGATCTCGGGGTCTCGATCGGTTGTCCAAACAGCACGACTGGGTTGTCGGCGTTGGGCTCGTTTTCTTCTCTCCCCGGGGCTCGACGAACCAGCTCTCCACGAGCTGCAATTAAATCAATAGTGATTTGATCGCAGTTCCTCTAGTGCACTTACATAGCGCACCAGGTGCAACAATGCAGGATCTGTCTCATGATCTCCGTTGGCAACTTGGGGTGGTCTTCCATACCCTTCGCGTCTGGGGTAGTAGTGGAACGAGCAACAGTTAACTCTGGGCGACAAGTGCCTGAGATGAACTATAGCCTCTTGAGCAGCTAGTTGTATGGCTTGTGGCTCAAAGGAAGTTGTTCTTCCGGTGAACCTGTAGGGGCGTTCGGGTGCTAGAGCCCTACCGTAGATGTGCACAGTGGCCCAGAATTGGTGGTCCTCACCGCTCATGGGTCCTTGGTACACAACATATTCTGCTGGCTCCTCTAACGCATAGGCACGACGGGTGAGGTTTGCGAGGATGGTCACAAAACCTCCAAGGTTGGTTGCTGGGGTCTCCTTGTGCACTATGGGGCCAGGCATTGTGGCTAGGTTGGGGAAGAGATTGTGCTGTGCTGGGTTGAGGCTAGCGTGCCCTTTTTATAGAAAAGGGAACAGAGTCTTCCTTCACACGCTTGCGAATGAGACATTTTTGCCATCGGTCACTGGTGTGCGATCGACAGGCTAGGCTGATAGGTTGGGCACCGACTGCCAAAAGTGTCGGGATTACTGTGTGGCTATCTTGCACAAGAAGCTTGGCTGGGGTTTGGCTAAGGTCTAGTGGGTTGGTTTGCCTAAGTTTTTCGACCTGGCTAAGATAGGATTAGCCAATGGTCAGCCTGGCTCTGATACCAAGTCTGTCACGACCGGTTTTCCGGGTAATAAATTTCCAGAAAAGACCGTCGTGCTCATCAGCCCCAGGATTACTGTTAGCTGATGAGGCTCCAACTTGATACAGAAATTCCAAGCAGAAAACAAAATATGTAGTACAAGGCCATTCTGGCCTGTGAGTACAACAAATGGTTTCTAGTGGTTCATGGCGGAAGCGGGTTGTGAAACATCAGCGTCTATGGGACTCCATTTCCCACGGGAACAGCTGACCAGGTTAACTCCTATCTTCGCAAGGCTGCTATCTCCATTACTTAGGTTCCGGGGCTGTCATCGCGTCGCCCCTCTTCGTGCAAGAAAATCTGGCCAAGACAATAGCCAGGGACAAGCCAGTGAGTACTTTGAATGTACTTGCAAACATTATGAACACAAGTATAATATAACAATGATGTGCTAAAAATATTTTATGCTCATGACGTCAGTCACAAAAGATAAATAAATCTCTGATGCGTGCAACCAAGTTATTTATAAAATTGCAATAACATAGTAGTATTAAAAATTATGAAATAAATAACAAGCAAAGCCACAGTCGGGCGTCTTAGCGACACCACATAAAGGGCTTTAAAAGAAATGCCACAGTCGGGCGTCTGAGCGACACCACATAAAGGGCTTTAAAAGAAATGCCACAGTCGGGCGTCTGAGCGACACCACACAAAGGGCTTTAAAAGAAATGCCACAGTCGGGCGTCTGAGCGACACCACATAAAGGGCTTTAAAAGAAATACCACAGTCGGGCGTCTGAGCGACACCACATAAAGGGCTTTAAAAGAAATGCCACAGTCGGGCGTCTGAGCGACACCACTAAAAGGGCTTTAAAAGAAATGCCACAGTCGGGCGTCTGAGCGACACCACATAAAGGGCTTTAAAAGAAATGCCACAGTCGGGCGTCTGAGCGACACCACATAAAGGGCTTTAAAAGAAATGCCACAGTCGGGCGTCTGAGCGACACCACATAAAGGGCTTTAAAAGAAATGCCCCAGTCGGGCGTCTGAGCGACACCACACAAAGGGCTTTAAAATAAACAATCATAGTGAATATCCCGGAGGTAGAACCATCCCAGAGATACTCGATAATAACAATAATATCACGGGTTAGTCAACAATAATAATAATCATAATTATCACAAGTCACATGTAGTAGTTCCAGTTCTGGTTAACAGTTTCACCTCCGAAGACCGACACTAAGACCGACACTTGACCCATCCCAGACTGTAATCCTTAACCATGGACACGGCTATTCGAATAGGTTTAATCTCTGCAGAGGGTGTACTCTTTACCCACGAGTAACGGATTTCTTTAGTCCATCGGGACTAATTCCGTCTACGGTCTTTTTGTTGAAAACACACCTAACTTGCACACACCAGCTTATCTCACACGTGTCTGGAATCACCCACGACACCTGTTAAGCAAACTCTAAGTGGGGAGGCTACAACCTCGCGTAGCATGGGATCAAATTTATATCGCGCGCTCTAAGGGGTGGCCTCCCCTCTCGGTCCCAACCGGAAACACCCATGCCCCCGGACCAGGTGGCCTGCCTACCAGCTACAACCGGTATCTTCCACCATGGCCTCTCTGTACGGTGTGTGCTAGAAAGAGGTTGACAACTTACTGAACCGTACTCTACTTGCTGTAGAGACGAGTGGTAGTACGAAACAAGTATGGGGGTTACTGGCACAAGACTCGATCTACGATCGACTCAGGAGGTTTAAGTATTCCCTGCATGATTAGCATGACGAATATATTTCAACCAACAGAGTCACCGCTCATATCACCTTGCCATGCCATACCAGACATAACCGTCCCGACGGAGACCGGTGACAAACTCATGCCTACCCAAGGCAGAGGTTTTCCCGGGTTCCTGCCGGTATGCATGCAAGGCACATGAGGGTGATTATCATCACAAGTGTGTCCATTTCCAATAGCATGGAAATCAATAACATGCACCCATGCATATGATCATATCACATGAAATAACAAGTTTCTCCAAAGTGAGGTGATGTTATGAACGTGTCATCGAACACACAAAAATATTATGCCGGGGTTCAGAATGCTTGCCTTCAATGTGTGGAAAGGCAGGGTGCACTCCAAAACTTGAAACATTTCTCCTCTCTTCAAAAATCCTATTTTAGCAATATAAAAGAATTAACACACAAAATAAAAAGAGCACCAAAAGTTGTTCTGAAATTTTTTCAAATAAATCTTAAAATAAACTAGGTGAAATTTGAGAGAGGTAGGAAAAAGAATCATTTCATTTGGAGTTGTATTTAAAAAGATATAACCAGTCAAAGTTTTGGTCAAATCTGATTTTAAATAAAACAGAAAAAGAAAAACGTTTCAGAATGGAATACGCTTTCGAAGCGGGAGAAACGTACTGGGGTGGATTTACACCTTCACTTAAACACGTGGACGGCGCGGTGAGACATTGACAGTGGGTCCCGGGGGCCCACTAGTCAGGTTTGCCTATTTCTTTTCCCCCTTCTTTCTCTGTCCCGAGCGGAGGCGGAGCTCCGGCGATCGTCGCCGGCGACTGGCGGCTCCTCGCGGGGCCCCGAGGGTGGGCATGGATCCGCCACTCCAGGGCGGTCCTCCCGGTGGTCGCCAGGCCGGTGGGGACGGAGGGAGTTGCCGGCGGCGAGCTTCGCGGCGGAGGAGGCTTCGGTGGCAGAGTGGTTTTGGGGCGAATGTGGTTCCCGATCAAAATCGAGTAGGGGCTTGGGTTCCTGGAAGGAAGGAGGTGTTCTTGGTGAAGAGAAATGGGAGGGAGAGGCCCTGGTGGCGCTGGAATGGATGGGACAGTGGCGGCGGCAGGAGTTGCCGGAGATGAAGAAGACGACCTCCTCAGGTCGATTGGCTGCCATGGGGGAACTAGGGAGGTGGACTGAGGTTGCATGCGTGCTCGGATGAGTTCGGGGGTCCTTATATAGGCGAGGCAAGGCGGTTCCGCGGCGTCCGGCGATAAGGACGACGGCGAACCGCCTCCCTGTAGCGTCAGGGCGTCGTGGCGACGACGGGAGCTAGCCGACGAGCGGGGGATAAGCTTGCGTTGTTCCTTGGGGCAGGTGGCGAGCCCGGGTGGCTTTGGCGGCGCCGACCGCGGCAGAGGCGCGCTGCGGCCCCCGGTGTGCCGCCAAAAGCTCTATCGGCAGCGCTGTAGGCTGCCAGGGTGGCTTGGCGCGTTGCTGTGAGGAGGGTAGTGCGTGGCGAGGTGCTGCAGAGCGGGCCAAAATCCAGGGGGACCAGCGTGTCGGCTCGGGCGCGCGGCTGCAATTGGCGCGCTCTGGGCGCGTCCAGTGCACGCACAAAAGGTGTTTGATGAAATGCCAGGGTGGCCAAAACTGCTAGGGATCAAGTGCAAATCCATAGGTCTGGGTTGGAGACCATTAGTAGGCTACTAGACAACATGGTTTGGACAGATGGACAAGTTCATCACACAAACCTATAATCATGTCAAAACTGTTCATGCCCACAGAGTGTTTGACAAAATGCCAGAGGCATCTAGGCAGGTCTTGGAGGGGCCAAATCTTCCAGATTGAAGTCTCTTTGGATGCAAGAGGGAGTGGTGTGGTTATTTGGACAAAAGGGGAAACTTGCTAGTGCAAGTTTTGCAACACTACATTCCTAGACAGGAAGTAATTGGCATCATTTCATGAATCAAAAATGATCAAATGAGTGTATGCTCCTGGACTTAGGGGTTTAGTAGGGTGGTCTACAAGTAGGATAAAGAATCAAGGGCCAAAGGGCAAGTAAGACTAAGGTTGCTGTACAAACTATCATGATAGACCAGAATGAAGATGAGGTTGGTTCTCTCAAAAATCTCAAAGATCATCCGTGGATTATTGCATATAATGGAATAATATGATCCTACTGACATCCCATAATTTTGGTGGAAGCTAGAAACAAATATTTAAAAGGGTTGTAGTGCAAAATTGCTCTCTGGACCAGAGAAGAAAATTGGGTGTAGAGCTCAAAATATTCAATGAATGGAATATATTATTGCACAAAAGTGATTTAGAGACATCACATGACATCTCCAAAATTTGGTTGGATTTTTAGAATAATATATCAAATGGTTGCAGTTCAAAAAGAGCTCCAAAACTTAAAGAAAGTCATTTTAAGGAATAAAGCTCAGAGTGAAATAATTTAATAAATAAATCTCCTGATTGAAAGATGTTTTTAAATGAGAGGGAAAATAAGTCCAATATGTTTTGGAAGGATCCACTTGGGAAAAACTCCTTAATATTAAAATAAAAGTTTTGAAATCAACAGGGATATACTTGCATGCAAAAAATTTAAACTCTTGGCAAAATTTTAATAACTAAAACCTGGTTAAATTTTTGGGGTGTTACACAAATGTCGGATTTCAGGTTCCGCAAACCCTTGATAGGTTCGAACTCTGGGGTGCGTGCGGAGATCTCAACCTGCCCAGCCTACCTACTCGCGTTGTTCCTAAGCCTAGTGCATTGAGCTCAAAGGGACAGAGAGACACAACAGTTTATCCTGGTTTGGGCCACCTTGCGGTGTAATACCCTGCTCCAGCATTTTGGTGAATTGCCTCGAAGGGCTGTGGATGAACTAGCCTTAGGGGTGAGGTGTTCTTAAGCTCAAGAGAGCTGGTGAGGTGGTTGGATGAGAAGGAATCGGATCTGTTGCTCCCCCTCTTGGGTGGTGGCTAAGTCCTATTTATAGTGGCCTTGGTCCTCTTCCCAAATGTTGGCGGGAAGGGATCCCACAATGGCCAGATTTGAAGGGGGACAAGTAGTACATCCTATCCTGACTAAAGTGGTCTTGACTTGCGAAAAGCCTCTGGTCATGACGCTGTCGTGGGCTCGATGATGACCTCCGTCCTGGCGGTCTTGGTCTTGTTGCACTAGAATGGAAATCTTTGGCTGATTCCTCGGGACTCCGCACCTGCCGCTTGCCTCCTTTGCACCAAAGGGGAAACTGGCGCTCTGCGCTTGCTGGCACCCGCCTAGCCCTGGTCTTCATGGCTCACGTTAGCTTGGCCTCATGAGGTGCACCTTGCAAGAACTCTCCACCCCTTGGGAGTCATCCTGAGGAGGCCGATCCCTTGGAGGTCTCAACGTCATCCTCCTCGCGAGGGTCTTAAGTTGTCGATGCTGAAGCTGGGCCGTACCAGGCCACCGATGGAGCCGCACAGTGGGCCGCAGGCAGGAAAGTCTGGATACTCCGTATCCAGAACGCCGACGGGTGCTAACAAAGTGTGCAAGCTCAAACAATTCATCTATGGGCTAGTGCAAGCATCTCGGAGTTGGAATATACACTTTGATGAGGTGATCAAAGCATATGGGACAGACTTACGGAGAAGCCCGTATTTACAAGAAAGTGAGTGGGAGCCCTGTAGCATTTCTAATATTATATGTGGATGACATATTATTGATTGGAAATGATATAGAATTTCTCGATAGCATAAAAGGATACTTGAATAAAAGTTTTTCAATGAAAGACCACGGTGAAGTTGCTTACATCTTGGGCATCAAAATCTATAGAGATAGATCAAGACGCTTGATAAGATTTTCAATGAGTACATACCTTGACAAGATTCTGAAAGAGTTCAAAATGGATCAGTCAAAGAAGGAGTTCTTGCCTGTATTACAAGGTGTAAAGTTGAGTAAGACTCAAAGCCCGACCGCGGCAAAAGATAGAAAGAGAATGAAAGTCATTCCCTATACCTTAGTCATATGTTCTATAAAGTATGCCATGCTATGTACCAGACCAGTTGTGTGCCTTGCTATGAGTTTGGCAAGGGGGTACGATAGTGATCTAGGAGTGGATCACTGGATAGGCGTCAGAGTTATCCTTAGTTACCTAAGAGGACTAAGGAAATATTTCTCGGTTATGGAGGTGATAAAGAGTTCTTCGTAAAGAGTTACATTTATGCAAGCTTTTACACCGATCCAGATGACTCTGAGTCTCAATCTGGATACATATTGAAAGTGGGAGCAATTAGCTCCATGCAGAACATTGTAGACATAGAAAATTTGCAAAATACATATGGTTCTGAATGCAGTAGACCCATTGACTAAACTTCTCTCATGAGCAAAACATGATCACACCTTAGTACTCTTTGGGTGTTAATCACATAGCGATGTGAACTAGATTATTGACTCTAGTAAACCCTTTGGGTGTTGGTCACATGGTGATGTGAACTACGGGTGCTAATCACATACAGATGTGAACTATTGGTGTTAAATCACATGGCGATGTGAACTAGTGCAAGTGGGAGACTGAAGGAAATATGCCCTAGAGGCAATAATAAAGTGGTTATTTTATATTTCCTTATTCATTATAAATGTTTATTATTCATGCTAAAATTGTATTAACCGGAAACTTGATACATGTGTGAATACATAGACAAAACACCGTGTCCCTAGTACGCCTCTACTTGACTAGCTTGTTGATCAAAGATGGTTAAGTTTCCTAGCCATAGACATGTGTTGTCATTTGATGAACGGGATCACATCATTAGGAGAATGATGTGATGGACAAGACCCATTCGTTAGCTTAGCATAATGATCGTTCAGTTTTATTGCTACTGCTTTCTTCATGTCAAATACATATTCCTCCGACTATGAGATTATGCAACTCTCGGACACCGGAGGAATGCCTTGTGTGCTATCAAATGTCACAACATAAATGGGTGATTATAGAGATGCTCTACAGGTATCTCCGAATGTGTTTATTGCGTTGGCATAGATCGAGATTAGGATTTGTCACTCCGAGTATCGGAGAGGTATCTCTGGGCCCTCTCGGTAATGCTCATCATAAGAAGCCTTGCAATCAATGTGACTAATGAGTTAGTTGCGGGATGATGCATTACAGAATGAGTAAAGAGACTTGCCGGTAAAAAAGATTGAACTAGGTATGAAGATACCGACGATCAAATCTTGGGCAAGTAACATATCGATGACAAAGGGAATAAAGTATGTTGTCATAACGGTTCGACCGATAAAGATATTCGTAGAATATGTGGGAGCCAATATGAGCATCCAGGTTCCGCTATTGATTATTGATCATAGAGGTGTCTCGGTCATGTCTACATAGTTCTCGAACAAGTAGGGTCTACACGCTTAACGTTTGATGACGATTTGTATCATATTAGGTTATGTGATTTGGTGACCGAATATTGTTCGGAGTCCCGGATGAGATCACGGACATGACGAGGAGTCTCGAAATGGTCGGGAGGTAAAGATTGATATATTGGAAGGTAGTATTCGGACACCGGAAGTGTTCCAGAATGTATCGGGTACATGTTGGAGTACCGGGGGGTTACCGGAACCTCTCGGGGGAAGATATGGGTCATATGGGCCATAGGAGGGAGGAAAACCATCCCACAAAGGGGGCGCACCCCCCACAGGGAAGGAGGCCAAATTGGACTAGGGGAGGGGGCGGCACACCCCCCCCCCTCCTTCTTCTCCCTCTATCTCTCTTTCCCCTTTACCCCTCCGGTAAAAGAAAGGGGGGGCCGAATCCAACTAGGAGCCCAAGTAGGATTCCTCCTACTTGGGGCACGCCTAGAGCCGGCCCTCTCCCCCTCCCTCCTTTATATACGGGGGAAGGGGGCGCCTATAACACACATCAATTGTTCCAAGTGTTGGAAATATGCCCTAGAGGCAATAATAAAATGGTTATTATTATATTTCCTTATTCATGATAATTGTCTATTGTTCATGCTATAATTGTATTAACCAGTAACCGTAATACATGTGTGAATACATAGACCACAACAAGTCCCTAGTGAGCCGCTAGTTGACTAGCTCGTTGATCAATAGATGGTTGGAGCATGATGTGATGGACAAGACCCAATCCTAAGCATATCACAAGGTCGGGTAGTTCGTTTGCTTGAGCTTTTCTAATGTCAAGTATCATTTCCTTAGACCATGAGACTTTGCAACTCCTGGATGTCGTCGGAATACTTTGGGTGTATCAAATGTCACAACGTAACTGGGTGACCATAAAGGTGCACTACAGGTATCTCTGAAAGTGTCTGTTGGTTTGGCACGAATCCAGACTGGGATTTGTCACTCCGTATGATGGAGAGGTTTCTCTAGGCCCACTCACTAATGCATCATCATAATGAGCTCAACGTGACTAAGGAGTTAGCCACGAGATCATGTGTTACGGAACGAGTAAAGAGACTTGCCGGTAACGAGATTGAACAAGGTATGGGGATACCGACGATCGAATCTCGGGCAAGTAACATATCGATGGACAAAGGGAATTGTATAATGGATTGATTGAATCCCCAACATCATGGTTCATCTGATGAGATTGTCATGGAACATGTGGGAGCCAATATGGGTATCCAGATCTCACTATTGGTTATTGTCCGGAGAGATCTCTCGGTCATGTCTGCATGGTTCCCGAACCCATAGGGTCTACACACTTAAGGTTGGGTGAAGCTAGAGTTGTAATCGGAAATTGTATGTGGTTACCGAAAGTTATTCGGAGTCTCGAATGAGATCCCGGACGTCACAAGGAGTTCCAGAATGGTCCGGAGGTGAAGATTTATATATAGGAAGTCCAGTTTCAGTCATCGGACAGGTTTCGGTGGTTATCGGTATTGTACCGGGACCACCAAAGGGGTTCCTGTTGGGGAACGTAGTAATTTCAAAAAAAAAAATCCTACGCACACGCAAGATAATGGTGCTGCATAGCAACGAGAGGGGAGAGTGTTGTCTACATACCCTTGTAGACCGTAAGCGGAAGCATTACCACAACGCGGTTGATGTAGTCGTACGTCTTCACGATCTGACCGATCAAGTACCGAACGTACAGCACCTCCGATTTCAGCACACGTTCAGCCCGATGACGTACCTCAAACTCCGATCCAGCCGAGTGTTGAGGGAGAGTTTCGTCAGCACGACGGCGTGGTGACGATGATGATGTTCTACCGACGCAGGGCTTCGCCTAAGCACCGCTACAGTATTATCGAGGTGGACTATGGTGAAGGGGGGCACCGCACACGGCTAAAAGATCAAACGGTCAATTTTTGTTGTGTCTAGAGGTGCCCCCTGCTCCCGTATATAAAGGAGCAAGGGGGGAGGGGGCGGCCGGCCTAGGAGGGGGCGCGCCAAGGGGAGTCCTACTCCCACCGGGAGTAGGACTCCCTCCTTCCTTGTTGGAGTAGGAGAATGGGGGAAAGAGGGGGAGAGGAGGAAGGAAAAGGGGACTGCACCCCATGTCCAATTCGGACCAGAGGAGGGCTGCGCGCCTCCTTCCTTTCGGCCTCTCTCCTCCATTCCCGTATGACCCAATAAGGCCCATATACTCCCCGGCGAATTCCCGTAACTCTCCGGTACTCCGAAAAATACCCGAATCACTCAGAACCTTTCCGAAGTCCGAATATAGTCGTCCAATATATCGATCTTTACATCTCGACCATTTTGAGACTCCTCGTCATGTCCCCGATCTCATCCGGGACTCCGAACTCCTTCGGTACATCAAAACACATAAACTCATAATATAACTGTCATCGAAACCTTAAGCGTGCGGACCCTACGGGTTTGAGAACTATGTAGACATGACCGAGACACGTCTCCGGTCAATAACCAATAGTGGAACCTGGATGCTCATATTGGCTCCCACATATTCTACGAAGATCTTTATTGGTCAGACCGCATAACAACATACGTTGTTCCCTTTGTCATCGGTATGTTACTTGCCCGAGATTCAATCATCGGTATCTCAATACCTAGTTCAATCTCGTTACCGGCAAGTCTCTTTACTCGTTCCATAATACATCATCCCGCAACTAACTCATTAGTTGCAATGCTTGCAAGGCTTAAGTGATGTGTATTACCGAGAGGGCCCACAGATACCTCTCCAACAATCGGAGTGACAAATCCTAATCTCGAAATACGCCAACCCAATATGTACCTTCGGAGACACCTGTTGAGCACCTTTATAATCACCCAGTTACGTTGTGACATTTGGTAGCACACAAAGTGTTCCTCCGATAAACGGGAGTTGCATAATCTCATAGTCATAGGAACATGTATAAGTCATGAAGAAAGCAACAACAACATACTAAACGATCAAGTATTAAGCTAACGGAATGGGTCAAGTCAATCACATCAT
Source organism: Triticum aestivum (assembly GCF_018294505.1). Classification (NCBI taxonomy): domain Eukaryota; kingdom Viridiplantae; phylum Streptophyta; class Magnoliopsida; order Poales; family Poaceae; genus Triticum; species Triticum aestivum. The sequence goes on from NC_057807.1 coordinate 563,213,509, forward strand.
TCTCCTAATGATGTGATCCCATTAATCAAATGACAACTTTTTGTCCATGGCTAGGAAACATAACCATCTTTGATTAATGAGCTAGTCAAGTAGAGGCATACTAGTGACACTCTGTTTGTCTATGTATTCACACATGTATTATGTTTCTGGTTAATATAATTCTAGCATGAATAATAAACAATTATCATGATATAAGGAAATAAATAATAACTTTATTATTGCCTCTAGGGAAAATTTCCTTCAGTCTCCCACTTGCACTAGAGTCAATAATCTAGTTCACATCACCATGTGATTCAACACCAATATTCACATCTGTATGTGATTAACACCCATAGTTCACACCAACGCCCAAAGGGTTTACTAGAGTCAATAATCTAGTTCACATCGCTATGTGATTAACACCCAAAGAGTACTAAGGTATGATCATGTTTTGCTCATGAGAGAAGTTTAGTCAACGGGTCTGTCACATTCAGAGCCGTATGTATTTTGCAAATATTCTATGTCTACAATGCTCTGCTCGGAGCTACTCTAGCTAATTGCTCCCACTTTCAATATGTATCCAGATTGAGTCTTAGAGTCATCTAGATCGGTGTAAAAGCTTGCACCGATGTAACTCTTTACGACGGGCTCTTTTTATCACCTCCATAATCGAGAAACATCTCCTTAGTCTTCACTAAGGATATTCGTGACCACTGTCCAGTGATCTACTCTTAGATCAAAATTGTATTCCTTTGCCAAACTCAGAGCAAGGTATACAATAGGTCTGGTACACAGCATAGCATACTTTATAGAACCTATGACTGAGGCATAGAGAATGACTTTTCATTGTCTTTCTATTTTCTGCCATGGTCGGGTTTTGAGTCTTACTCAATTTCAAACCTTTGCATCACAGGCAAGAACTCTTTCTTTGACTGTTCCATTTTGAACTACTTCAAAATCTTGTCAAGGTATGTACTCATTGAAAAATCTTATCAAGCGTCTTGATCTATCTCTATAGATCTTGATGCTTAATGTTTAAGCAGCTTCACCGAGGTCTTTCTTTTAAACTCCTTTCAAACACTTCTTTATGCTTTCCAAAAAATTCTACATCATTTCCGATCAACAATATGTCATTCACATATACTTATCAGAAAGGCTGTAGTGCTCCCACTCACTTTCTTGTAAATACAGGCCTTTCCAAAAGTGTGTATAAAACCATATGCTTTGATCAACTCATCAAAGTGTATATTCCAACTCCGAGATGCTTGCACCAGTCCATTGATGGATCACTGGAGCTTGCACATTTTGTTAGCACCTTTTGGATCGACAAAACCTTCTGGTTGCATCATATACAACTCTTCTTCTAGAAATCCATTCAGGAACACAACTTTGATATCCATTTGCCAGATTTCATAAAATGTGGCAATTGCTAACATGATTCGGACAGACTTAAGCATTGTTACGAGTGAGAAAATCTCATCATATTCAACACCTTGAACTTGTCGAAAACCTTTTGCAACAAGTCGAGCTTTGTAGATAGTAACACTACTATCAGTGTCCGTCTTCCACTTGAAGATCCATCTATTTTCTATGGCTTGCCGATCAACGGGCAATTCCACCAAAGTCCATACTTTGTTCTCATACATGGATCCCATCTCAGATTTCATGGCCTCAAGCCATTTCGCGGAATCTGGGCTCATCATCGCTTCCTCATAGTTCGTAGGTTCATCATGGTCTAGTAACATGACTTCATAATAGGATTACCATACCACTCTGGTGCGGATCTTAATCTGGAAGGTCTACAAATTTTGGTAGTAACTTAATCTGAAGTTTCATGATCATCATCATTAGCTTCCTCACTAATTGGTGTAGGAATCACTGGAACTAATTTCTGTGATTAACTACTTTCCAATTCGGGAGAAGGTACAATTACCTCATCAAGCTCTACTTTCCTACCACTCACTTCTTTCGAGAGAAACTTCTTCTCTAAAAAGGATCCACTTTTAGCAATGAATATCTTACCTTCGGATCTGTGATAGAAAATGTACCCAACAGTCTCTTTTGGGTATTCTATGAAGACGCACTTCTCCGATTTAGGTTCGAGCTTATCAGGTTGAAACTTTTTCACATAAGCATCACAGCCCCAAACTTTAAGAAACGACAACTTTGGTTTCTTGCCAAACCACAGTTCATAAGGCGTCGTCTCAACGAATTTTGATGGTGCCCTATTTAAAGTGAATGCGGCTGTCTCTAATGCATAACCCCAAAACGATAGTGGTAAATCGGTAAGAGACATCATAGATTGCACTATATCCAATAAAGTACGGTTATGACGTTCGGACACACCATTAAGCTGTGGTGTTCCAGGTGGCATGAGTTTGTGAAAGTATTCCACATTGTTTTAATTGAAGACCAAACTCGTAACTCAAATATTTGTCTCCGCGGTCAAATCACAGAAACTTTATTTTCTTGTTATGATGATTCTCCACTTCACTCTGAAATTCTTTGAACTTTTCAAATGTTTCAGACTTGTGCTTCATTAAGTAGATATACTCATATCTGCTCAAATCATCTTCTGAAGGTCAGAAAATAACGATGCCCGCCATGAGCATCAACACTCATTGGACCGCATACATCGGTATGTATTATTTCCAACAAGTCAGTAGCTCGTTCCATTATTCTGGAGAACGGAGTTTTAGTCATCTTGCCCAAAAGGCACGGTTCACAAGCATCAAATGATTCATAACCAAGTGATTCCAAAAATCCATCTTTATGGAGTTTCTTCATGCGCTTTACACCGATATGACCCAAACGGCAGTGCCACAAATAACTTGCACTATCATTATCAATTTTGCATCTTTTGGCATCAATATTATGAATATGTGTATCATTACGATCGAGATCCAACAAACTATTTTCATTGGGTGTATGACCATCAAAGGCTTTATTCATATAAACAGAACAACAATTATTCTCTGACTTTAAATGAATAACTGTTTTGCAATAAACATGATCAAATCATATTCATGCTCAACGCAAACGCCAAATAACATTTATTTAGGTTCAATACTAATCCAGAAAGTATAGGGAGTGTGCGATGATGATCATATCAATCTTGGAACCACTTCCAACACACATTGTTACTTCACCCTCAACTAGTTTCTGTTTATTCTGTAACTCCTGTTTTGAGTTACTAATCTTAGCAACCAAAAAAAGTATCAAATACTCAGGGGCTACTATAAACACTAGTAAGGTACACATCAATAACCTGTATATCAAATATACCCTTGTTCACTTTGCCATCCTTCTTATCCACCAAATATTCAGGGCATTTCTGCTTCCAGTGACCATTTCCTTTGCAATAGAAGTACTTAGTTTCAGGCTTTGGTCCAGCTTTGGGTTTCTTCACGGGAGTGACAACTTGCTTGCCATTCTACTTGAAGTTCCCTTTCTTTTCCTTTGCCCTTTTCTTGAAACTAGTGGTCTTATCAATCATCAACACTTGATGCCCTTTCTTGATTTCTACCTTCATCGATTTCAGCATCACAAAGAGCTCGGGAATCATTTTTGTCATCCCTTGCATTATAGTTCATCACGAAGTTCCACTAACTTGGTGATGGTGACTAGAGAACTCTGCCAATCACTATCTTATCTGGAAGATTAACTCCCACTTGATTCAAGCGATTGTAGTACTCAGACAATCTAAGCACTTGCTCACTAGTTGAGCAATTCTCCTCCATCTTTTAGGCGAAGTATTTGTCAGAGGTCTCATACCTCTTGACACGGGCATAAGTCTGAAATATCAATTTCATCTCATGGAACATCTCATATGTTTCGTGACGTTTCAAAAATGTTTTTGTAGTCCCGGTTCTAAGCCATAAAGCATGGTGCACAAAACTATCAAGTAGTCATCATTTTGAGCTAGCCAAACGTTCATAACGTCTGTATCTGCTCCTGCAATAGGTCTGTCACCTAGCGGTACATCAAGGACATAATTCTTCTGTGAAGCAATGAGGATAAACCTCAGATCACGGACCAAGTCTGCATCATTGCTACTAACATCTTTCAACATAGTTTTCTCTAGGAACACATATAAAAACATAGGGAAGCAAAAACATAGGGAAGCAACAACGCGAGCTATTGATCTAAAACATAATTTGCAAAATACTACCAGGACTAAGTTCATGATAAATTAAAGTTCAATTAATCATATTACTTAAGAACTCCCACTTAGATAGACATCCCTCTAGTCATCTAAGTGATCACATGATCCAAATCAACTCAACCATAACCGATCATCACGTGAAATGGAGTAGTTTTCAATGGTGAACATCATTATGTTGATCACATCTACTATATGATTCACGCTTGACCTTTCGGTCTCAGTGTTCCGAGGCAATATTTGCATATGCTAGGCTCGTCAAGTTTAACCTGAGTATTCAGCGTGTGCAAAAACTGGCTTGCACCCGTTGTAGATGGACGTAGAGCTTATCACTCCCGATCATCACGTGGTGTTTGGGCACGACGAACTTTGGCAACGGTGCATACTCAGGGAGATCACTTTTATCTTGAAATTTGGTGAGAGATCATCTTATAATGCTACCGTCAATCAAAGCAAGATAAGATGCATAAAGGATAAACATCACATGCAATCAATATAAGTGATATGATATGGCCATCATCATCTTGTGCTTGTGATCTCCATCTCCGAAGCATCGTCATGATCACCATCGTCACTGGCGCGACACCTTGATCTCCATCGTAGCATCATTGTCGTTTCGCTAACTATTGCTTCTACGACTATCGCTACCGCTTAGTGATAAAGTAAAGCAATTACAGGGCGATTGCAATGCATACAATAAAGCGACAACCATATGGCTCCTGCCAGTTGCCGATAACTTGGTTATAAAACATGATCATCTCATACAATAAAATATAGCATCACGTCTTGACCATATCACATCACAACATGCCCTGCAAAAACAAGTTAGACGTCCTCTACTTTGTTGTTGCAAGTTTTACGTGGCTGCTACGGGCTAAGCAAGAACCATTCTTACCTACGCATCAAAACCACAACGATAGTTCGTCAAGTTAGTGTTGTTTTAACCTTCTCAAGGACCGGGCGTAGCCACACTTGGTTCAACTAAAGTTGGAGAAACTGACACCCACCAGCCACCTATGTGCAAAGCACGTCGGTAGAACCAGTCTCGCGTAAGCGTACGCGTAATGTTGGTCCGGACCGCTTCATCCAACAATACCGCCGAACCAAAGTATGACATGTTGGTCAGCAGTATGACTTCTATCGCCCACAACTCACTTGTGTTCTACTCGTGCATATAACATCAACACATAAAACCTAGGCTTTGATGCCACTATTGGGGAACATAGTAATTTCAAAAAAAAATCCTACGCACACGCAAGATCATGGTGAAGCATAGCAACGAGAGGGGAGAGTGTTGTCTACATACCCTTGTAGACCGTAAGCGGAAGCGTTAGCACAATGCGGTTGATGTAGTCGTACGTCTTCACGATCCGACCGATCAAGTACCGAACGTACGGCACCTCCGATTTCAGCACACATTCAGCCCGATGACGTCCCTCGAAATCCGATCCAACCGAGTTTTGAGGGAGAGTTTCGTCAGCACGACGGCGTGGTGACGATGATGATGTTCTACCGACGCAGGGCTTCGCCTAAGCACCGCTACAGTATTATCGAGGTGGACTATGGTGAAGGGGGGCACCGCACACGGCTAAAAGATCAAATGATCAATTATTGTTATGTCTAGAGGTGCCCCCTGCCCCCGTATATAAAGGAGCAAGGGGGAAGGGGCGGCCAGCCTAGGAGGGGGCGCGCCAAGGGGAGTCCTCCTTCCTTGTTGGAGTAGGAGAAGGGGGGAAAGAGGGGGAGAGGAGGAAGGAAAAGGGGGCTGCACCCCTTGTCCAATTCGGACCAGAGAGGGGCTGCACGCCTCCTTCCTTTCGGCCTCTCTCCTCTATTCCCGTATGGCCCAATAAGGCCCATATACTTCCCGGCGAATTCCCGTAACTCTCTGGTACTCCGAAAAATACCCGAATCTACTCGGAACCTTTCCGAAGTCCGAATATAGTCGTCCAATATATCGATCTTTACGTCTCGACCATTTCGAGACTCCTCATCATGTCCCCGATCTCCGGGACTCCGAACTCCTTCGGTACATCAAAACACATAAACTCATAATATAACTGTCATCGAAACCTTAAGCGTGCGGACCCTACGGGTTCGAGAACTATGTAGACATGACTGAGACACGTCTCCGGTCAATAACCAATAGTGGAACCTGGATGCTCATATTGGCTCCCACATATTCTACGAAGATCTTTATCGGTCAGACCGCATAACAACATACGTTGTTCCCTTTGTCATCCGTATGTTACTTGACCGAGATTCGATCATCGGTATCTCAATACCTAGTTCAATCTCGTTACCGACAAGTCTCTTTACTCGTTCCATAATACATCATCCCGCAACTAACTCATTAGTTGCAATGCTTGCAAGGCTTAAGTGATGTGTATTACCGAGAGGGCCCAGAGATACCTCTCCGACAATCAGAGTGACAAATCCTAATCTCGAAATACGCCAACCCAACATGTACCTTCAGAGACACCTGTTGAGCACATTTATAATCACCCACTTACGTTGTGACGTTTGGTAACACACAAAGTGTTCCTCCGGTAAACGGGAGTTGCATAATCTCATAGTCATAGGAACATGTATAAGTCATGAAGAAAGCAACAACAACATACTAAACGATCAAGTGTTAAGCTAACGGAATGGGTCAAGTCAATCACACAATTCTCCTAATGATGTGATCCCGTTAATCAAATGACAACTCTTTGTCCATGGCTAGGAAACATAACCATCTTTGATTAATGAGCTAGTCAAGTAGAGGCATACTAGTGACACTCTATTTGTCTATGTATTCACACATGTATTATGTTTCCGGTTAATATAATTCTAGCATGAATAATAAACATTTATCATGATATAAGGAAATAAATAATAACTATATTATTGCCTCTAGGGCATATTCCCTTCAGTTCCGAGGTCCACCGGTGGGCCACCTGCCCCAGGGAACCGAATGGGCTGACTATGGGTGGGAACCAGCCCCTTAGTGGGCTGGTGCGCCCCCCCCCCCCCCCCCCCCCCGCACCTCAAGGGGCCCAAGGCGGTTAGGGTTGAAACCCTAGGGGTGGGGGCACCCCCCCCCACCGACTTGGGGGGCAAGCACCCCCCTTGGCCGCCCACCCCCCCCCCCACCCCCTCTCTAGATGCATCTAAAGGGGCCGGCCCCCTCTCCCCTTCACCCTATAAATAGAGGGGGTGGGAGGGCAGCCGCACCTTTCCCTAGCGCAGCCCTTCCCCCCTGCCAACTCCTCCTCCTCTGTAGTGCTTAGCAAAACTCTGCCGGAGAACCACGAGCTCCACCACCACGTCATCATGGTGCCGGAGTTCTACCTCAACTTCTCCTTCCCCCTTGCTGGATCAAGAAGGAGGAGACGTCCCCGGGTTGTACATGTATTGAACACAGAGGCGCCGTCCGTTCGGCCTTGGATCGGATTTTCCGCGATTTGAATCACCGCGAGTACGACTCCATCAACCGCGTTCTTGTAACGCTTCCGCTTAGCGATCTTCAAGGGTATGAAGATGCAATCCCTCTCTCTCGTTGCTAGCATCTCCTAGATTGATCTTGGTGACATGTAGGAATTTTTTTGAATTATTACTGTGTTCCCCAACAATGGCATCATGAGCTAGGTCTATGTGTAGATTCTATGCACGAGTAGAACACAAGTAGTTGAGAGCGATAATTTGGTCAAGTTGCTTACTGTTACTAGTCCTATCTTGATTCGGCGGCATTGTGGGATGAAGCGTCCTGGACCGACCTTACACGTACGCTTACGTGAGACAGGTTCCACCGACTGACATGCACTTGTTGCATAAGGTGGCTAGCGGGTGTCTGTCTCTCCCACTTTATCGGATCTGATTCGATGAAGAGGGTCCTTATGAAGGGTAAATAGCAATTGGCATATCACCGTTGTGTCTTTTGCGTAGGTAAGAAACATTCTTGCTAGAAACCCATAGCAGCCACGTAAAACATGCAACAACAATTAGAGGACGTTTAACTTGTTTTTGCAGGGTATGCTATGTGATGTGATATGGCCAAAAGGATGTGATGAATTATATATGTGATGTATGAGATTGATCATCTTGATCATCTTGTAATAGGAATCATGACTTGCATGTCGATAAGTATGACAACCGGCAGGAGCCATAGGAGTTGTCTTAATTTATTGTATGACCTGCGAGTCAATATAAGTGCCATGTAATTACTTTACCTTATTGTTAACCGTTAGCCATAGTAGTAGAAGTAATAGTTGGCAAGACAACTTCATGAAGACACGGTGATGGAGATCATGATGATAGAGATCATTGTGTCATGCTGGTGATGATGGTGATCATGCCGCACCTCGAAGATGGAGATCAAAAGTGCAAGATGATATTGGCCATATCATGTCACTTTATGATTTGCATGTGATGTTTGTAATGTTTACATCTTATTTTCTTAGAATGACGGTAGCATAAATAAGATGATCCCTCACTAAAATTTCAAGAAATGTCCCCCTAACTGTTCACCGTTGCGAAGGTTCGTTGTTTTGAAGCACCACATGATGATCGGGTGTGATAGATTCTAACGTTCGCATACAATGGGTGTAAGCTAGATTTACACATGCAAAACACTTAGGTTGACTTGACGAGCCTAGGTCGGAACACGAGAGACCGAAAGGTCGAACATGAGTCATATGGTAGATGCGATCAACATGGAGATGTTCACTGTTGATGACTAGTCCATCTCACGTGATGATCGGACACGGCCTAGTCGATTAGGATCATGTATCACTTAGATGACTAGAGGGATGTCTATCTAAGTGGGAGTTCATTAAATAATTTGATTAGATGAACTTAACTATCATGAACTTAGTCTAAAATTGTCTTTACAATCTATCATGTAGATCCAATGGCCCATGCTAATGTTGCCCTCAACTTCAACGCATTCCTAGAGAAAACCAAGCTGAAAGACGATGGAAGCAACTATGCAGACTGGGTAACTTAAGGATCATCCTCATAGCTGCCAAGAAATCATATGTACTTGAAGCACCGCTAGGTGATGCACCCATTTTCCCAGCAACTCAAGACGCTATAAACGCCTCGCAGTCGCGTAATGATGATTACTCCCTGGTTCAGCGCGGCATGCTTTACAGCTTAGAATTGAGGCTCCAAAATCTTTTTGAGCAACACGGAGCATATGAGATGTTCCAAGAGATGAAAATGGTTTTCCAAGCTCATGCCCGGGTCGAGAGATATGAAGTCTCCAACAAGTTCTACAGTTGTAAGATGGAGGAAAACAGTTCTATCAACGAGCATATACTCAAAATGTCTGGGTTACACAATCGCTTGTCTTAGCTAGGAGTTAATCTTTCACATGACTCGGTCATTAACAGAATCCTCCAGTTGCTTCCACCTAGCTACAAGAGCTTTGTGATGAACTACAATATGCAAGGGATGGAGAAGTCCATTCCTGTGTTATATTCGATGCTGAAATCGGCGGAGGTGGAGATCAAAAAGGAACATCAAGTGTTGATGGTGAATAAGACCACTAGTTTCAAGAAAGGGAAGGGAAAGAAGAACTTCAAGAAGGACGGCAAGGGAGTTGCCGCGCCCGGTAAGTCAGTTGCCGGGAAGAAGCCAAAGAATGGACCCAAGCCTGAGACTGAGTGCTTTTATTGCAAGGGGAATGGTCACTAGAAGCAGAACTTCCCCAAGTACTTAGCGGATAAGAAGGCCGGCAACACCAAAGGTATATATGATATACATGTTATTGATGTACCTTACCAGCACTCGTAGTAGCTCCTGGGTATTTGGTACCGGTGCGATTGCTCACATTTGTAACTCAAAATAGGAGTTGTGGAATAAGCGGAGACTGGCGAAGGACGAGGTGACAATGCGCGTCGGGAATGGTTCCAAGGTTGATGTGATTGCCGTCGGCACGCTACCTCTACATCTACCTTCTGGATTAGTTTTAAACCTCAATAATTGTTATTTAGTACCATCTTTGAGCATGAACATTGTATATGGATCTCGTTTGATGCGAGATGGCTACTCATTTAAATCCGAGAATAATGGTTGTTCTATTTATATGAGAGATATGTTTTATGGTCATGCCCCGATGGTCAATGTTTTATTTTTATTGAATCTTGAATGTGATGTTACACATATTCATAGTGTGAATGCCAAAAGATGTAAGGTTGATAATGATAGTCCCACATACTTGTGGCACTGCCGCCTTGGTCACATTGGTGTCAAACGCATGAAGAAACTCCATGTAGATGGACTTTTGGAGTCTCTTGATTATGAATCATTTGACACGTCCGAACCATGCCTCATGGGAAAAATGACTAAGACTCCATTCTCCGGAACATTTGACACGTCCGAACCATGCCTCATGGGCAAAATGACCAAGACTCTGTTCTCCGGAACAATGGAGCGAGCAACCAACTTGTTGGAAATAATACATACTGATGTATGCGGTCCAATGAGCGTTGAGGCTCGTGGTGGATATCGTTATGTTCTCATCCTCACTAATGACTTAAGTAGATATGGGTGTGTCTACTTAATGAAACGCAAGTCTGAGACCTTTGAAAACTTCAAGGAATTTTAGAGCGAGGTAGAGAATCAACGTGACGGGAAAATAAAGTTCTTACGATCAGATCATGGAGGAGAATATTTGAGTCACGAGTTTGGCACGCACTTAAGGAAATGTGGAATTGTTTCACAACTCACGCCGCCTGGAACACCTCAGTGAAATGGTGTGTCCGAACGTCGTAACCGCACTCTATTGGATATGGTGCGATCTATGAAGTCTCTTATTGATCTACCGCTATCATTTTGGGGTTATGCTTTAGAGACTATCGCATTCACTTTAAATAGGGCACCATCTAAATCCGTTGAGATGACACCGTATAAATTATGGTTTGGGAAGAAACCTAAGCTGTCGTTTCTGAAAGTTTGGGGATGCAATGCTTATGTCAAGAAACTTCAACCTGAAAAGCTCGAACCCAAATTGAAAAAATGCATCTTCATAGGATACCCTAAGGAAACTATTGGGTATACCTTCTACCTCAGATCCGAGGGCAAGATCTTTGTTGCCAAGAATGGATCCTTTCTAGAGAAAGAGTTTCTCTCGAAAGAAGTAAGTGGGAGGAAAGTGGAACTTGATGAGGTACCCCCTCTTGAACTGGAAAGTAACGCAGCTCAAGAAGATGTTTCTATGGTGCCTGCACCGACTAGAGAGGAAGTTAATCATGATGATCATGAAAATTCAGATCAAGTTGCTACTGAACTTCGTAGGTCCACGAGGACACGTTCCACACAGTGGTACAGCAACCCTGTCCTGTAAATCGTGTTGTTAGACAACGGTGAACCTTCGAACTATGAAGAAGCAATGGTGGGCCGGGATTCCAACAAATGGCTTGACGCCATGAAATTCGAGATAGGATCCATGTATGAGAACAAAGTGTGGACTTTGGTGGACTTGCTCGATGATCGGCGAGCCATAGAAAATAAGTGGATCTTTAAGAAGAAGACTGACACATAAGGTAATGTGACCATCTATAAGGCTTGGCTTGTCGCTAAGGGTTATCGACAAGTTCAAGGAGTTGACTATGATGAGACCTTCTCACCCGTAGCGAAGCTGAAGTCTGTCCAAATCATATTAGCAATTGCCGCATTCCATGATTATGAGATCTGACAAATGGACATCAAAACAGCATTCCTTAACGGTTTCCTTAAGGAAGAATTGTATATGATGCAGACGGAAGGTTTTGTCGATCCTAAGAATGCTAACAAGGTATGCAAGCTCCAGCGCTCCATCTATGGGCCGGTGCAAGCATCTCGGAGTTGGAACATTTGCTTTGATGAAATGATCAAAGCGTTTGGGTTTACACAGATTTATGGAGAAGCATGTATTTACAAGAAAGTGAGTGGGAGCTCTGTAGCATTTCTCATATTATATGTGGATGACATACTGTTGATGGGAAATGATATAGAACTTTTGGAAAGCATAAAGGCCTACTTGAATAAGCGTTTTCCAATGAAGGACCTTAGAGAAGCTGCTTACATATTAGGCATCAAGATCTATAGAGATAGATCAAGATGCCTCATTGGTCTTTCACAAAGGACATACCTTGACAAGATATTGAAGAAATTCAATATGGATCAGTCCAAGAAGGGGTTCTTGCCTGTATTGCAAGGTGTGAGATTGAGCGTGGCTCAATGCCCGACCTCGAAAGAAGAAAGAGAAAAGATGAGTACAATCCCCTACGCCTCAGCCATAGGCTCTACTATGTATGCCATGTTGTGACCACACCTGATGTGAACCTTGCCATAAGTTTGGTAGGGAGGTACCAAAGTGATCCCAAAATGGAACACTAGACAGTGGTCAATAATATCCTGAAGTACCTGACAAGGACTAAGGATATGTTTCTCATTTATGGAGGTACCGAGGAGCTCGCCTTAAAGGGTTACGTCGATGCTAGCTTTGACACAAATCCGGATGACTCCAAGTCACAAACCGGATACGTGTATATTTTGAATGGTGGGACAGTCAGCTGGTGCAGTTGCAAGCAAAGCGTCGTGGCGGGATCTACATGTGAAGTGGAGTACGTAGCTACTTCAGAAGCAACGCAGGAAGGAGTTTGGATGAAGGAGTTTATCAACGACCTACGAGTGATTCCCAATGCGTTGGACCCGATGACTCTCTTCTGTGACAACACTAGAGCTATTGCCATTGCCAAGTAGCCTAGGTTAGTAGGATCGGAAGTATGTCTAGAGGAGGGTTGATTAGACTACTTTACCAAATAAAAATCTAGCTTTTTCCCAATTTTAGTTCTTGGCAGATTTTAGCAACTTAGCACAAGTCAAGCAATCAACCTACACATGCAATTCTAAGAGTGTAGCAGTGGAATGTAAAACAATTGCATATGAAGGTAAAGGGAGGAGTTTGAGGAAGCAAACGCAATGGTGACACGGAGATTTTCTATCCGTGGTTCCGATAGGTGGTGCTATCGTACATCCACGTTGATGGAGACTTCAACCCACGAAGGGTAACGGTTGCGCGAGTCCATGGAGGGCTCCACCCACGAAGGGTCCATGAAGAAGCAACCTTGTCTATCCCACCATGGCCGTCGCCCACGAAGGACTTGCCTCACTCGGGTAGATCTTCACAAAGTAGGCGATCTCCTTGCCCTTACAAACTCCTTGGTTCAACTCCACAATCTTGACGGAGGCTCCCAAGTGACACCTAACCAATCTAGGAGACACCACTCTCCAAAAGGTAATAGATGGTGTGTTGATGATGAACTTCTTGCTCTTGTCATTCAAGTGATAGTCTCCCCAACACTCCACTCTCTCTCTCTCTCACAGGATATGGATTTGGTGGAAAGAAGATTTGAGTGGAAAGCAACTTGGGGAAGGCTAGAGATCAAGATTTATGTGGTAGGAATGGAATATCTTGACCTCAACACAAGTGTAGGTGGTTCTCTCAGAAAATGTATGTTGGAAGTGTAGGCATGTTCTGATGGCTCTCTCCACGAATGAAGAGTGGGTGGAGGGGTATATATAGCCTCCACACAAAATCTAACTGTTACACACAATTTACCAAACTCGGTGGGACCGAATCGCTAAACTCGGTCAGACCGATTTAGTTCATAATGTGACCGTTAGGCATTTCGGTGGGACCGACATGTCAACTCGCTGGGACCAATATCATTAGGGTTAGGGCATAACGTAATCTCAGTGAGACTGATTACACAAACTCGGTGAGACCGATTTTGGTAATAAGTTGACCAGAGAGTTGGTCAGGTAAACTCGGTGGGACCGATTCGCTCATCTCGGCTAGACTGAAACGTTACGAAGGGGAACAGAGAGTTTGCATTGCAATCTCGGTGGGACCGATCGCTCATCTTGGTTTGACCGAAATGTTACGAAGGGAAACAGAGAGATTACAATCCCTTCTCGGTGAGACCGAGATCCCTATCGGTGAGACCGAAAATACTAGGGTTTCTGGCAATGGCTATGTCAATTGAACTCGGTGGAACCGGATAGAAAGTTTCGGTAGGGCCGAGTTTGACTTTTGGTTTGGGACATATGTGGATGTGAGAAAGTAGTTGAGGGTTTTTGGAGCCATATCACTAAGCACTTTGAGAAAGCAACTCATTAAGCAACACCTCACCCCCTCTTAATAGTATTGGCTTTCCTATGGACTCACTGTGATCTTGGATCACTAAAAGTAAAATGTAGAGTCTTGTGCTTTGAGCTTGAGCCAATCCTTTTGTCCTTAGCATTTTGAGGGGTCCATGTTTCTCATCCATGCCATGCCAAACATTGAGCTTTCCTGAAATATTTATCTTTGAAATAGTATTAGCTCAATGAGTTATATGTTGTTAGGAATTACCAAAACCACCCAGGGATAGTTGCACTTTCAATCTCCCCCTTTTTGGTAATTGATGACAACATATAGATCAAAGCTTCGACAAATGATAATAGGATTGAAGAAACATTGTCGCTTTGAGAAGTATGTGATAAGCAAGAGCTCCCCCTAAATTTGTGCATTATTTAAAATTTGCTTTGGACTGCAAATGCACAATGTGTTAGGATCATGTGTTACTCTTTCATGTCACATACATCTTGGTGGAGCGCTCAAAATGATAGAAGTTAAAAGCATGCACTCTTCACCGAGCGAGTGAATGATCATATAAGGATATAAGAGATAATATCATCCAATCAAGCATTAATGTAACAATGATCAAACACATGATCACACAAAAGACATAATGTATCAAGCAAACACACAATAAAGTTCAAGCAAAGCAAAGAGAGACCAAAAAGCAACACACTCTCTCTCGAACCCTATGATCTATACATTTTCTCCCCCTTTGGCAACAAGTTACCAAAAGGTTCATAAAAATGCATAGTGCTAAACGACTCTCATGCTTGATCTTCATGAGGTGGCGTAGAGATAACTCCAAGGACGAAATCTTCTGTTGATGTAGCTGGAGCTGGTGGAGTGGCTGCTGGAGCTGGAGATACTGAAGTTGTGGCTGCTGGTGCAGATGTAGTAGCTCTTATGTTTGAAACAGGCACTGCAACAGATCTCTAACTCCTGGGCACTCTATGGGAAGCATCTGTAGTATACTTGCCCTTCTTCTCCTCCACTTCCTCCTGAAGTTGCTCAACTACTGACTGGATCTCAGTTACCTTGACATCAAGATCATAAAATTTCTGCTCAATGATCCTCTCCAAGCTCTCCTGGTTTTGAGTCAGGGTGGCCAAGCCCTTCTCAATCCTCAAGGTGGAGGCAATCAGATATCCAAGCTGATCTTGCTTGCTCTTCAAGAATACCTTAGATGCCTCTTCAGCTGTTGGCATCTTTGCAACTTTCTCTGCCTTTTCCTTCTCTCTCTTCTCATGTGCTTGAGCTGATGATGGTTCATTCTCATCCATGACAACAGTGTTGTCCTCAAAGTCAGGGTAGATGGGCAAGTGCTCCTTATCCAATAGATATTTGCATGTGCCCATTTTGGAGTTGATGAGCTCCTGAATTTGTGGGGCATACCCACAAGATCTCTTCTGATCATTTGTAGTCCTCTTGATTGTCTCCACAATCAGACTCATGACTTTAAACTTTTGAGGCACATAAAATATATGCATCAAGTTGATAGCACGTCCTCTGATCATCTTGTGATCACCTGACTTGGGCAGCAATGTGTGCCTTAGGATCCAGTTGATGGTAGGCAAACCAGACAACAAGTAGTGGACAGATCCAAACTTATGAGTTTCCAAAGGAGCATCTGGGATCTCTCTGTACATGCTAGCCATGGAGTTGTGATCCTTCTTCTTCTTGGCATAGACATCCAAGTCATCTTCATTTTCTTTTGGTGCATTGTTCAACTGAGCCCATTCTTCTACAAACGATTGGTACCTTATACCTTCTGACATCCAGATGATCTTCCCATCTGGGTAGAAGTGGGCACTGGAGTAAAACCGCATGATCAGCTCATCGTTCCACTTGGTGAGCTTCTGAGCAACAAATGTGTCAACTCCACATGCTTTGAAGTTGTCATATACTCCTGGATAATGATCTTCATTCTTCCTGATGTACTCCCAGTCAACCCATCTCATGTCACACACTATGGGCTTCTTGTCAAGCAGGATTGTCTCATAGAAGTCTTGTTGTTCCTTTGTGTGGAACCTATAGTCCATAGCAGTTCTCCTCCTGACAGCATAGGGATCAGACTGTCTCCATAATCTCAGTCCTGCATCCTTCCTAAGTTTCATGTCTTCTGCAACAGGATGTGCATCATTGTGGTCAGGGATCTTGGGCTTCAACTTTCTCAAAACAAGTGAATCATCTTCTTCTTCAGCAGCAGCTTCAGGCACTAGGCCTTGTTCTTCTCCTCGGCAGGTATAATTCTGGTGTTCCTCTTGGGAGCAGGCTTTTGAGTTGGAGCAGCTGCCTTGGGTGCAGCTTTGGGCTTAGATGGAGCAGCCCCTAATTTGATAGCATCTCCCATCAGCTTCTGAGCCTTAGGAGCTGGAGCAGCATCCTCTTCCTCTTCATCCATCATTGAGGGCTTCCCAACAACTCTGGCCATGGTCTTCTTGACCCTTTCTTTCCTCTTCTTCTCAGCCACAACTGGTTCTTTGGGTTCAGATCCCAAAGCTTCTTGAGTGGATGCTCTGTCCTTTAGCATAGGAACTCTTTTGGCTGGAGCTTTTCTGTTCATCCCTCGCTTTGTTGATGCAGCAGTGCCAAACTCTGTCTTCACCACTTTCTTATTGGAAGTGGCCTCATCCTCAGCTGCAATGTAGTCCTCATCCTGTAAATCAGGTGTTCTCTTCTTCCTTGTCCTAGTAGCTGCCTTGGGCAAGTTACTAGGTGTGCTCCTCCTACCCTCATCATAGCTGCTGGAGGGACTAGTGCCCTCACTCAACAGAACCTGTTCCTCTGACTTGTTCTGACTATCACTTTGATCAGACATCTTCAGGCAAACAACTGTCAGCAAACCCTGTGAATAGGTTGTAGATGAGGTAGAGTAGATGAGCATCACAAAGTACAGAGGTTTTGCAAAACAATTGACTCAAAACTTAGTTTTAGTTTTGCACAGAAAGCATTTCGGAGCTACCGATTTGTAAACTCGGTGATACCAAAGCAGCTTTTGGAACCTAAACTAGTGAACTCGGTCAGACCGAGTCACAGTTTGGTGGCACAGAGACTGCTAGGGTTTCACAAAGAATCGAACTCGGTCACACCGATTTGCAATTCTCGGTCAGACCAAAAATCGCAAGTGCAATGGCCTAAGCCAAATCGGTGAGACCGATGTCAACAACTTGATCGGTCCGAGATGAATTCGATGGAAACCTAACCCTAAATTTTCAAATCAAATCTAATTTACTGGATGTTTTAGCTGGACAGGATGATTTCATACGTGGCAAGAATCTTGGCAATGCAATGTGCTACGAATCGGAGTTAAAGAATAGCACAAAGAGTCAAGTTCATACCCTATCCGGCGATGAACTTGCCACGGCGGCAACGGTGGGGCAGATTGCCGTTGACGGCGGCAGAGTCCAGCGGCGGGAGGTTGCTAGCAATGAGAAGACGATTCGGAGACCCGAAGAGGCAGAGCAGGTTACGCGCGGGCGAAGTGTTTCGTAAAAATTTCCAAAATTTGACCCGTCAGTATATATAACCTGCCCCTGTCGGTGTGACCGAGTGGAACAACTCGGTGGCACCAAGACGCAAAATTGCGAACAGTTACTGCAACTCGATGTGACCGAAAAGTTCTAATCGGTTGCACTGAGATTGAAAACCTAGATCAACTTAGTGAACTCGGTGTGACCGAAATGGATTTCTTGGTCAGACCGAAATGCATAAAGAGGTTTTGGAAGTTTAAGTCTATGACAAATTGGGGACTCCAAGTGCTCCTCACATAGAGTGGTTCAAATCTGACTTGATCAAACTTTGTGATGTAGCATGAATGGACTTTGAGATGAGAAAAGCATAGATAGCTACAGAAGGTTCTTAGGCATTCTTGTCCATCCACTTGGCAAAAGAAAAAGAAACCAAACATACAAAACAACAAGTGGATGTCCTCGAATGAGTAAATATGCAAATGACATGCTCACACAATAAGATGGCAAATGAAATATATGGCAAAGCATGCACAACCAATTCTAGCCTCTATCAAACAATTGGCGATGACTAGGTCATCTATATATGAGTATATTGACTTAGGAGTCAAATGAGAACATTTGATCATAGGTCATACTCATCGTCTAAGCACAAGTGGGGTTACCACTTTTACATAAAGCATTGTTGTGTTCACACGATTAGAGTTGCTTTAGCTCAATTCTTTAGAGTAAAGCTCCCCCTAGATGTGATATCCCCCCTAAGAGGGATGAACTAACCTTGGGTTTTGTCGATGATGACTTCATGTAGGTGTTGAAGATGTGGATGCTCAATGTTGATGTAGATCATTCGGAGCAATCCATTGGAGTGAGTTTCACTTTCAATACCTACACGGGTTAGTCCCACAAGGAACAAGCAAGGATATCCATAGACATAGAGTGATGTACACACAAGATGATGCCCATGAAAGCATTAGGTTACCTTGTTCCTCATCTTACCAACAAGAGGGCTTGTGACTCCTTGGATTAGTGCAAGATATGGAAGTTGTTTGCACTTGTCCTAGCCAAAATGATAAGAGTGAAGTATGTTGGCGGAGTCACCCTCAAGAACTCTCTAGTTCTTCTTCTTTGGGATCCACATCATCTTGATGGAAATCCTTGGAGTTGTAGTTGTACTTGATGAAGTAGAACTTGATGTAGTCTTGGGAATCCACTTGACCAAGGCCTTAGGAGCTTCTTCAAATGCATCAATATCCTCTTGAAGCTTGTCCTTGCCTTTTTGCTTGTGGTCTTGTGATGGAAGATCATCTTGAGCTTGAAGGAAATATGCCCTAGAGGCAATAATAAAGTTATTATTTATTTCCTTATATCATGATAAATGTTTATTATTCATGCTAGAATTGTATTAACCAGAAACATAATACATGTGTGAATACATAGACAAACATAGTGTCACTAGTATGCCTCTACTTGACTAGCTCGTTTATCAAAGATGGTTATGTTTCCTAACCATAGACAAAAGAGTTGTCATTTGATTCACGGGATCACATCATTAGGAGAATGATGTGATTGACTTGACCCATTCCGTTAGCTTAGCACTTGATCGTTTAGTATGTTGCTATTGCTTTCTTCATGACTTACACATGTTCCTGTAACTATGAGATTATGCAACTCCCGTTTACCGGAGGAACACTTTGGGTGCTACCAAAAGTCACAATGTAACTGGATGATTATAAAGGAGTACTACAGGTGTCTCCAAAGGTACATGTTGGGTTGGCGTATTTCGGGATTAGGTTTTGTCACTCCGATTGTCGGAGAGGTATCTCTGGGCCCTCTCGGTAATGCACATCACTATAAGCCTTGCAAGCAATGTAGCTAATGAGTTAGTTACGGAATGATGCATTACGTAACGAGTAAAGAGACTTGCCAGTAACGAGATTGAACTAGGTATTGGATACCGACGATCGAATCTCGGGCAAGTAACATACCGATGACAAAGGGAACAAAGTATGTTGTTATGCGGTTTGACCGATAAAGATCTTCGTAGAATATGTAGGAGCCAATATGGGCATCCAGGTTCCGCTATTGGTTATTGACCAAGAATAGTTCTAGGTCATGTCTACATAGTTCTCGAACCCGTAGGGTCCGCACGCTTAAGGTTTCGATGACAGTTTTATTATGAGTTTATGAGTTTTGATGTACCGAAGGAGTTCGGAGTCCCGGATGAGATCGGGGACATGACGAGGAGTCTCGAAATGGTCGAGACGTAAAGATCGATATATTGGACGACTATATTCGGAGTTCGGAAAGGTTCCGAGTGATTCGAGTATTTTCGGGGGTACCGAGGAGTTACGGGAATACGAGGAAGAAGCAATGGGCCTCATGGGCCAAGTGGTGGAAGAGAGGAGGCAGGGCGCGCGGCCCCCCTAGCCCAAACCGAATTGGACTAGGGGGCCGGCCCCCCTTTCCTCCTTTTCCTCCCTTTCCTTCCTTCTCCTTCTCCTTCCCTTCCTTCCCCTCTCCTACTTGGACTAGGAAAGAGGGGGAATCCTACTTGGAGTAGGATTCTCCCCCTTGGACGCGCCTCCTCCCCTTGGCCGGCCCCCTCCCCCTTGCTCCTTTATATACGGGGGCAGGGGGGCACCCCATGACACACAAGTTGATCTACGGATCGTTCCTTAACCGTGTGCGGTGCCCCCCTCCACCATATTCCACCTCGGTCATATCGTCGCGGAGTTTAGGCGAAGCCCTGCGCCGGTAGAACATCATCATCGTCACCACGCCGTCGTGCTGACAGAACTCATCCCTGTAGCTTTGCTGGATCGAAGCCCGGGGATCGTCATCGAGCTGAACGTGTGCTGAACTCGGAGGTGCCGTACGTTTGGTGCTTGGATCGGTCGGATCGTGAAGACGTACGACTACATCAACCGCGTTGTGCTAACGCTTCCGCTTACGGTCTACGAGGGTACGTGGACAACACTCTCCCCTCTCATTGCTATGTCATCACCATGATCTTGCGTGTACGTAGGAAATTTTTTGAAATTACTACGTTCCCTAATAGTGGCATCCGAGCCAGGTTTTATGCGTAGATGTCATATGCACGAGTAGAACACACGTGAGTTGTGGGCGATACAAGTCATACTGCTTACCAGCATGTCATACTTTGGTTCGGCGGTATTGTGAGATGAAGCGGCCCGGACCGACATTACGCGTACGCTTACGCGAGACTGGTTTCACCGTTACGAGCACTCGTGCTTAAAGGTGGCTGGCGGGTGTCTGTCTCTCTCACTTTAGCTGAATCGAGTGTGGCTACGCCCGGTCCTTGCGAAGGTTAAAACAGCACTAACTTGACGAACTATCGTTGTGGTTTTGATGCGTAGGTAAGAATGGTTCTTGCTAAACCCGTAGCAGCCACGTAAAACTTGCAACAACAAAGTAGAGGACGTCTAACTTGTTTTTGCAGGGCATGTTGTGATGTGATATGGTCAAGACGTGATGCTATATTTTATTGTATGAGATGATCATGTTTTGTAACCGAAGTTATCGGCAACTGGCAGGAGCCATATGGTTGTCGCTTTATTGTATGAAATGCAAACGCCCTGTAATTGCTTTACTTTATCACTAAGCGGTAGCGATAGTCGTAGAAGCAATAGATGGCGTAAACGACAACGATGCTACGATGAAGATCAAGGTGTCGCGCCGGTGACGATGGTGATCATGACGGTGCTTCGGAGATGGAGATCACAAGCACAAGATGATGATGGCCATATCATATCACTTATATTGATTGCATGTGATGTCTATCTTTTATGCATCTTATCTTGCTTTGATTGACGGTAGCATTTTAAGATGATCTCTCACTAATTATCAAGAAGTGTTCTCCCTGAGTATGCACCGTTGCCAAAGTTCGTCGTGCCCAGACACCACGTGATGATCGGGTGTGATAAGCTCAACGTCCATCTACAACGGGTGCAAGCCAGTTTTGCACACGCGGAATACTCAGGTTAAACTTGACGAGCCTAGCATATGCAGATATGGCCTCGGAACACGGAGACCGAAAGGTCGAGCGTGAATCATATAGTAGATATGATCAACATATTGATGTTCACCGTTGAAACTACTCCATCTCACTGACGATCGGACATGGTGTAGTTGATATGGATCACATAATCACTTAGAAGATTAGAGGGATGTCTATCTAAGTGGGAGTTCTTAAGTAATATGTTTAATTGAACTTAAATTTATCATGAACTTAGTCCTGGTAGTATTTTGCAAATTATGTTGTGGATCAATAGCTCGCGTTGTTGCTTTCATATGTTTATTTTGATATGTTCCTAGAGAAAATTGTGTTGAAAGATGTTAGTAGCAATGATGCGGATTGGATCCGTGATCTGAGGTTTATCCTCATTGCTGCACAGAAGAATTATGTCCTTAATGCACCGCTAGGTGACAGACCTATTGCAGGAGCAGATGCAGACGTTATGAACGTTTGGCTAAGCTCAATATGATGACTACTTGATAGTTTAGTGCACCATGCTTAACGGCTTAGAAACGGGACTTCAAAGACGTTTTGAACGTCATGGACCATATGAGATGTTCCAGGAGTTGAAGTTAATATTTTCAGCAAATACCCGAGTTGAGAGATATGAAGTCTCCAACAAGTTCTATAGCTAAAAGATGGAGGAGAATCGCTCAGCTAGTGAGCATGTGCTCAGATTATCTGGGTACTTCAATCGCTTGAATCAAGTCAGAGTTAATCTTCCAGATAAGATAGTGATTGACAGAATTCTCTAGTCACCATCACTAAGTTACTAGAACTTCGTGATGAACTATAGTATGCAAGGGATGACGAAAATGATTCCCGAGCTCTTCGTGATGTTGAAATCGACGAAGGTAGAAATCAAGAAAGAACATCAAGTGTTGATGATTGACAAGACCACTAGTTTCAAGAAAAGGGCAAAGGGAAAGAAAGGGAAACTTCAAGTAGAATGGCAAACAAGTTGTCACTCCCATGAAGAAGACCAAAGCTGGACCAAAGCCTGAAACTGAGTGTTTACACTGCAAAGGAAATGGTCACTGGAAGCGGAAATACCCTGAATATTTGGTGGATAAGAAGGATGGCAAAGTAATCAAGGATATATTTGATATACAAGTTATTGATGTGTGCCTTACTAGTGTTTATAGTAGCCCCTGAGTATTTGATACTTGTTCGGTTGCTAAGATTAGTAACTCGAAACAGGAGTTACAGAATAAACTGAGACTAGTTGAAGGGGAAGTGACGATGAGTGTTGGAAGTAGTTCCAAGATTGATATGATCATCATCGCACACTCCCTATACTTTCGGGATTAGTGTTAAACCTAAATAAATGTTATTTGGCGTTTGCGTTGAGCATGAATATGATTTGATCATGTTTATTGCAATACGTTTATTCATTTAAAATCAGAGAATAATTGTTGTTCTGTTTACATGAATAAAACCTTCAAATGGTCATACACACAATGAAAATAGTTTGTTGGATCTCGATCGTAGTGATACACATATTCATAATATTGATGCCAAAAGATACAAAGTTAATAATGATAGTGCAACTTATTTGTGACACTGCCATTTGGGTCATATCGGTGTAAAGCGCATGAAGAAACTCCATAAAGATGGATTTTCGGAATCACTTGGTTATGAATCATTTGATGCTTGTGAACCGTGCCTTTTGGGCAAGATGACTAAAACTCCATTCTCCGGAACAATGGAACAAGCTACTGACTTATTGGAAATAATACATACCGATGTATGCGATCCAGTGAGTGTTGATGCTTGTGGCAAGTATCGTTATTTTCTGACCTTCACAAGATGATTTGAGCAGATATGGGTATATCTACTCGATGAAACATAAGTCTGAAATAATTGAAAGGTTCAAAGAATTTCAGAGTGAAGTGGAAAAATCATCGTAACAAGAAAATAAAGTTTCTGCGATCTGATCGCGGAGACGAATATTTGAGTTACGAGTTTGGTCTTCAATTAAAACAATGTGGAATAGTTTCACAGCTCACGCCACCTGGAACACCACAATGTTATGGTATGTCTGAACGTCGTAACCGCACTTTATTGGATATGGTGTGATCTATGATGTCTCTTACTGATTTACCACTATTGTTTTGGGGTTATGCATTATAGACAGTTGCATTCACGTTAAAAGGGCACCATCTAAATCCATTGAGACGACACTGTATGAACTATGGTTCAGCAGTAAACCTAAGCTGTCATTTCTTAAAGTTTGGAGTTATGATGCTTATATGAAAAAGTTTTTCAACCTAATAAGCGCGAACCCAAATCGGAGAAGTGCGTCTTCATAGAATACCCAAAGGAAACTGTTGGGTAATCCTTCTATCACAGATCCGAAGGCAAAACATTCGTTGCTAAAAATGGATCCTTTCTAGAGAAGGAGTTTCTCTCGAAAGAAGTGAGTGGGAGGAAAGTAGAGCTTGATAAGGTAATTTGTACCTTTCCCGAATTGGAAAGTAGTTCATCACAGAAATCAGTTCCAGTGATTCCTACACCAATTAGTGAGGAAGCTAATGATGATGATCATGAAACTTCAGATCAAGTTAATACAAAACCTCGTAGGTCTACCAGAGTAAGATCCGCACCAGAGTGGTACGGTAATCTTATTCTGGAAGTCATGTTACTTGACCATGATGAACCTACGAACTATGAGGAAGCGATGATGAGCCCAGATTCCGCGAAATGGCTTGAGGCCATAAAATCTGAGATATGATCCATGTATGAGAACAAAGTATGGACTTTGATTGACTTGCTCTGATCAGCAAGCCATGTTAAATAAATGGATCTTCAAGAGGAAGACGGACACTGATAGTAGTGTTACTATCTACTAAGCTCGACTTGTTGCAAAAGGTTTTCGACAAGTTCAAGGGGTTGACTACGATGAAGACTTTCTCACCTGTAGCGATGCTTAAGTCTGTCCGAATCATGTTAGCAATTGCTGCATTTTATGATTATGAAATTTGGCAAATGGATGTCAAAACTGCATTCTTGAATGGATTTCTGGAAGAAGAGTTGTATATGATGCAGCCAGAAGGTTTTGTCAAATCCTAAAGGTACTAACAAAATGTGCAAGCTCCAGCGATCCATCTATGGACTGGTGCAAGCATCTCGGAGTTGGAATATACGCTTTGATAAGTTGATCAAAGCATATAGTTCTATACAGACTTACGGTGAAGCCTGTATTTACAAGAAAGTGAGTGGGAGCTCTGTAGCATTTCTGATATTATATGTGCAAGACATATTGTTGATTGGAAATGATATAGAATTTCTGGATAGCATAAAAGGATACTTGAATAAAAAGTTTTTCAATGAAAGACCTCGGTGAAGCTGCTTACATATTGAGCATCAAGATCTATTGAGATAGATCAAGATGCTTGATAAGTTTTTCAATAAGTACATACCTTGTCAAGATTTTGAAATAGTTCAAAATGGAACAGTCAAAGAAAGAGTTCTTGCATGTGTTGCAAAGGTGTGAAATTGAGTAAGACTCAAGACCCGACCACGGCAGAAAATAGAAAGAGAATGAAAGTCATTCCCTATGCATCAGTCATAGGTTCTATAAAAGTATGCCATGCTATGGACCAGACCTATTGTATACTCTGCCCTGGTTTGGCAAGGGAGTACAATAGTGATCTAGGAGTAGATCACTGGACATTGGTCAAAATTATCCTTAGTAGAATAAGGATATGTTTCTCGATTATGGAGGTGATAAAAGAGTTCGTTGTAAAGAGTTACATCGATGCAAGCTTTTACACCGATCCAGATGACTCTAAGACTCAATCTGGATACATATTGAAAGTGGGAACAATTAGCTAGAGTAGCTCCGTGCAAAGCATTGTAGACATAGAATATTTGCAAAATACATACGACTCTGTAATATGACAGACCCGTTGACTAAACTTCTCTCACGAGCAAAACATGATCATACCTTAGTACTCTTTGGGTGTTAATCACATAGCGATGTGAACTAGATTATTGACTCTAGTAAACCCTTTGGGTGTTGATCACATGACGATGTGAACTATGGGTATTAATCACATACAGATGTGAATATTGGTGTTAAATCACATGATGATGTGAAATAGATTATTGACTCTAGTGCAAGTGGGAGACTGAAGGAAATATGCCCTAGAGGCAATAATAAAGTTATTATTTATTTCCTTATATCATGATAAATGTTTATTATTCATGCTAGAATTGTATTAACCAGAAACATAATACATGTGTGAATACATAGACAAACATAGTGTCACTAGTATGCCTCTACTTGACTAGCTCATTTATCAAAGATGGCTATGTTTCCTAACCATAGACAAAAGAGTTGTCATTTGATTCACGGGATCACATCATTAGGAGAATGATGTGATTGACTTGACCCATTCCGTTAGCTTAGCACTTGATCGTTTAGTATGTTGCTATTGCTTTCTTCATGACTTATACATGTTCCTGTAACTATGAGATTATGTGACTCCCGTTTACCGGAGGAACACTTTGGGTGCTACCAAACGTCACAACATAACTGGATGATTATAAAGGAGTACTACAGGTGTCTCCAAAGGTACATGTTGGGTTGGCGTATTTCGAGATTAGGTTTTGTCACTCGATTGTCGGAGAGGTATCTCTGGGCCCTCTCGGTAATGCACATCACTATAAGCCTTGCAAGCAATGTAGCTAATGAGTTAGTTACGGAATGATGCATTATGTAACGAGTAAAGAGACTTGCCAGTAACGAGATTGAACTAGGTATTGGATACCGACGATCGAATCTCGGGCAAGTAACATACCGATGACAAAGGGAACAAAGTATGTTGTTATGCGGTTTGACCGATAAAGATCTTCGTTGAATATGTAGGAGCCAATATGGGCATCCAAGTTCCGCTATTGGTTGTTGACCAAGAATAGTTCTAGGTCATGTCTACATAGTTCTCGAACCCGTAGGGTCCGCACGCTTAAGGTTTCGATGACAGTTTTATTATGAGTTTATGAGTTTTGATGTACCGAAGGAGTTCGGAGTCCCGGATGAGATCGGGGACATGACGAGGAGTCTCGAAATGGTCGAGACGTAAAGATCGATATATTGGACGACTATATTCGGAGTTCGGAAAGGTTCCGAGTGATTCGGGTATTTTCGGGGGTACCGAGGAGTTACGGGAATACAAGGAAGAAGCAATGGGCCTCATGGGCCAAGTGGTGGAAGAGAGGAGGCAGGGCGCGCGGCCCCCCTAGCCCAAACCGAATTGGACTAGGGGGCCGGCCCCCCTTTCCTCCTTTTCCTCCCTCTCCTTCCTTCTCCTTCTCCTTCCCTTCCTTCCCCTCTCCTACTTGGACTAGGAAAGAGGGGGAATCCTACTTGGAGTAGGATTCTCCCCCTTGGGCGCGCCTCCTCCCCTTGGCCGGCCCCCTCCCCCTTGCTCCTTTATATACAGGGGCAGGGGGGCACCCCATGACACACAAGTTGATCTACGGATCGTTCCTTAACCGTGTGCGGTGCCCCCCTCCACCATATTCCACCTCGGTCATATCGTCGCGGATTTTAGGCGAAGCCCTGCGCCGGTAGAACATCATCATCGTCACCACGCCGTCGTGCTGACGGAACTCATCCCCGAAGCTTTGCTGGATCGAAGCCCGGGGATCGTCATCGAGCTGAACGTGTGCTGAACTCGGAGGTGCCGTACGTTCGGTGCTTGGATCGGTCGGATCGTGAAGACGTACGACTACATCAACCGCGTTGTGCTAACGCTTCCGCTTACGGTCTACGAGGGTACGTGGACAACACTCTCCCCTCTCGTTGCTATGTCATCACCATGATCTTGCGTGTACGTAGGAAAAATTTTGAAATTACTATGTTCCCCAACAGAGCTTGTGTTCCTTTGAAAGAAGTAGGACCGTACTTCTCTTGTTGAGGAACAAACTTCGTCTTGGGGTATTGATCTTCTTCCCACTCAACTCCATTGGCATTGAACTTTCGTTCAAAACCAACACCTTGATTCTTCCGGTGCCTTCCTTGCTTGCATACAATCTCCTCGAATTGCTTACTTCCAGCAAGGCTCTTGTAAACACCTTCCTCTATAATTCCCTTCAATAAGCTATTTTCTTGCTCAAGTGTAACTTGGCTAAGAGAATCATTAGTGGAATCAAGAGAACTACTAGAAGCAACAATATTGGATTTAGCATGATTATTGTTACTACTAGAAGAAGAATCTTTCTTGTTCTTGTTACTAGACTTGACTTGTGGCATGTAAGTAGATAAGAGTAAACGCTTGGCAATGTAAAAAGAACTTTTCTTGCGAAGATCATCATTGATTGCCTTTAAAAACTCATGCTCTTGCTCAAGGTTGCGCTTTTCAAAATGTAACTTCTCATGAGTCTTTAAAAGTTCTCGATGATCTTCCAAGATAGTTTTATGAGCTAACTTAAGAGTGTTTAGTTCTTTAGTTAGGCACTCAATCTTCTCCTTACCATTGTCATTCGTTTTATCTTGATTAGCATGATTAATTGATGTTTCATCATAGTATTCATCACTAGAGTTGTCAACAAGTAAATCATCATCACCTAACAAGTCATCTTCATCACTATTGAAATCAACATACTCGGGATGTGATACCTTTGGGCCTCTAGCCATGAAGCATCTTCCAATTCTTTCATTTGGTGAGTCAAATATGTCGTAGGAGTTGGTTCACACAAGTGCTAGACCAGCAACACCTTCATCTTGAGTATATTCGGGGTCGGAGTGCTAGCTTCTCTCGGAGTGATGGTCGGAGTCGGAGCCGGATACCCATTCACCAACATGAGCTTGATGTCTTCGTTTTGTGTAGCTCTTTGATGATTTGTCCTTCCTTTCCGAATCCTTGCTTCTCTGGGATGTTCTTCGTTCATAACGATCATCTCTACTCTTCCTCTCTCTTGGTGGTAATTCTTCTCTTCTACTTATTCTTTTTGGAGAATCTTCTCTTCTTTTGTAGGGAGCCATACGCTCATTAGAGTAGTGTCCGGGTCTTCCACAATTGTAGCAATTACGCTCACGACTCGAAGATCTTTTGTCATTGTAGGACCTTGACTTGGAACTTCTTTCCTTGGTTCTACTCTTGTAGAACTTGTTGAAGTTCTTCACCATTAGGCTCAATTCTTCATTGAAGGTTTGTTTCTCACTTGATGATGTGGGAGCTTCACATGAGGCTTTGTAAGTACCACTTGACTTGTTGTGGATCTCTTCCTTGTCCTTGAGTGACATCTCATGAGCAAAAATCCTTCCAATGACTTCCGTTCGCTTGAGATTCTTGTAATTGCGCATCATTTGAATCAATATGCACAGGGTATCATATTTTCCATCCAAGGCTCTTAGGATCTTCTTGATGATGAATTTATCGATCATCTCTTCACTTCCTAAGCCGGCAATCTCGTTTGTGATGAGAGCAAGCCTAGAGTACATTTCAGTGATGCCTTCACCATCCTTAATTTTGAACTTGTCAAGTTGACTTTGAAGAACATCCAATTTGGATTCCTTGACGGAGTCGGTACCTTCGTGCATGTCAATCAAAGTATCCCAAATTTCCTTTGCATTCTCAAGACGGCTGATTTTGTTGAATTCTTCGGGGCACAATCCGTTGAAGAGGATATCACAAGCTTGAGCATTGTATTGCAGCATCTTCAACTCTTCCGCGGTAGCTTCATGGTTCGTTCTCTCCCATCAAAGAATTCACCTTGCAAGCCAATACACACAATAGCCCAAACGGCGGGGTTATGTCCAAGAATATGCATTTTCATCTTATGCTTACAACTAGCAAAATTAGTGCCATCAAAATAAGGACCTCTATGGTGGTAATTTCCCTCGCTAGACGCCATACTCTCCTAGGTTGTGAGACCAAGGCTATGACCACCAAAAGCTATGGAAATCAAAGCAAATGGAGATCAAATCTCTGATACCAATTGTAGGATCGAAAGTATGTCTAGAGGGGGGTGATTAGACTACTTGACCAAATAAAAATCTAGCTTTTTCCCAATTTTAGTTCTTGGCAGATTTTAGCAACTTAGCACAAGTCAAGCAATCAACCTACACATGCAATTCTAAGAGTATAGCATTGGAATGTAAAACAATTGCATATGAAGGTAAAGGGAGGAGTTTGAGGAAGCAAACGCAATGGTGACACAGAGATTTTTTATCCGTGGTTCTGATAGGTGCTGCTATCTTACATCCACGTTGATGGAGACTTCAACCCACGAAGGGTAACGGTTGTGCGAGTCCACGGAAGGCTCCACCCACGAAGGGTCTGAGAAGAAGCAACCTTGTCTATCCCACCATGGTCGTCGCCCATGCAGGACTTGCCTCACTCGGGTAGATCTTCACAAAGTAGGCGATCTCCTTGCCCTTACAAACTCCTTGGTTCAACTCCACAATCTTGATGGAGGCTCCCAAGTGACACCTAACCAATCTAGGAGACACCACTCTCCAAAAGGTAATAGATGGTGTGTTGATGATGAACTCCTTGCTCTTGTGCTTCAAGTGATAGTCTCCCCAACACTCAACTCTCTCTCACAGGATATGGATTTGGTGGAAAAAAGATTTGAGTGGAAAGCAACTTGGGGAAGGCTAGAGATCAAGATTTATGTGGTAGGAATGGAATATCTTGACCTCAACACAAGTGTAGGTGGTTCTCTCTCAGAAAATGTATGTTGGAAGTGTAGGCATGTTCTGATGGCTCTCTCCATGAATGAAGAGTGGGTGGAGGGGTATATATAGCCTCCACACAAAATCTAACCGTTACACACAATTTACCAAACTCGGTGGGACCGAATCGTTAAACTCGGTAAAACCGATTTAGTTCATAATGTGAACGTTGGGTATTTTGGTGGGACCGACATGTCAACTCGGTGGGACCGATATCATTAGGGTTAGGGCATAACGTAATCTCGGTGAGACCGATTACACAAACTCGGTGAGACCGGTTTTGGTAATAAGCTGACCAGAGAGTTAGTCAGGCAAACTCGGTGGGACCAATTCGCTCATCTCGGTTAGACCGAAACGTTACGAATGGGAACAGAGAGTTTTCATTGCAATCTTGGTGGGACCGATTGCTCATCTCGGTTTGACTGAAACGTTACGAAGGGAAACACAGAGATTACAATCCCATCTCGGTGAGACCGAGATCCCTATTGGTAAGACCGAAAAGACTAGGGTTTCTGGCAGTGGCTATGTCAATTGAACTCGGTGGCACCGGATATAAAGTTTCGGTAGGGACGAGTTTGACTTTGGTTTAGGACATATGTGGATGTGAGAAAGTAGTTGAGGGTTTTTGGAGCATATCACTAAGCACTTTGAGCAAGCAACTCATTAAGCAACACCTCACCCCCTCTTAATAGTATTGGCTTTCCTATGGACTCAATGTGATCTTGGATCACTAAAAGTAAAATGTAGAGTCTTGTGCTTTGGGCTTGAGCCAATCCTTTTGTCCTTAGAATTTTGAGGGGTCCATGTTTCTCATCCATGCCATACCAAACATTGATCTTTCCTGAAATATTTATCTTGAAATAGTATTAGCTCAATGAGTTATATGTTGTTAGGAATTACCAAAACCACCCAGGGATAGTTGCACTTTCAAGGTTTCACAAGAAGACCAGGCACATCAAGCGCCGCTTCAACTCCATTCATGAATATATTCAAGATGGAGACATAGATATTTGTAAAGTACAGACGGATCTGAATGTCACGGATCCATTGACTAAACCTCTTCCACGAGCAAAACATGATCAGCACCAGAACTCTATGGTTGTTCGATTCATCACAATATAACTAGATTATTGACTCTAGTGCAAGTGGGAGACTATTTGAAATATTCCCTAGAGGCGATAATAAAATGGTTATTATTATATTTCCTTGTTCATGATAATTGTCTATTGTTCATGCTATAATTGTATTAACCGGAAACCGTAATACATGTCTGAATACATAGACCACAACATGTCCCTGGTGAGCCCCTAGTTGACTAGCTCGTTGATCAATAGATGGTTGTGGTTTCCTGACCATGGACATTGGATGTCGTTGATAAAGGGATCACATCATTATGAGAATGATGTGATGGACAAGACCCAATCCTAAGCATAGCAAAAGGTCGTGTAGCTCGTTTGCTAGAGCTTTTCTAATGTCAAGTATCATTTCCTTAGACCATGAGATTGTGCAACTCCCGGATGCCGTAGGAATGCTTTGGGTGTATCAAACGTCACAATGTAACTGGGTGACCATAAAGGTGCACTATAGGTATCTCTGAAAGTGTTTGTTGGGTTGGCACGAATCGAGACAGGGATTTGTCACTCTGTATGATGGAGAGGTATCTCTGGGCCCACTCAGTAATGCATCATCATAATGAGCTCAATGTGACTAAGGAGTTAGCCACGAGATCATGTGTTACGAAACGAGTAAAGAGATTTGCCGGTAATGAGATTGAACAAGGTATGGGGATACCGACGATCGAATCTCAGGCAAGTAACATACCGATGGACAAAGGGAATTGTATACGGGATTGATTGAATCCACGACATCGTGTTTCATCCGATGAGATCATCGTGGAACATGTGGGAGCCAATATGGTTATCCAGATCCCGCTATTGGTTATTGGCCAGAGAGATGTCTCGGTCATGTCTGCATGGTTCCCGAAACCATAGGGTCTACACACTTAAGGTTCGGTGACGCTAGAGTTGTAATGGGAAATTGTATGTGGTTACCGAAAGTTGTTCGGAGTCCCGGATGAGATCCCAAACATCACGATGAGTTCTGGAATGGTCTGTAGGTGAAGATTTATATATGGGAAGTCCAGTTTCAATGGCCAGAAAGGTTTTGGGGGTTATCGATATTATACTGGGACCACCAAAGGGGTTCCGGGGGTCCACCGAGTGGGGCCACATGCCCCGTGGCACCAAATGGGCTGAATATGGGTGGGAACCAGACCCTTAGTGGGCTGGTGTGCCCCCCCCCCCCCACCCCAAGGGGCCCAAGGCGCCTAGGGTTAAAACCCTAGGGGTGGGGGCACCCACCACCACCACCACCAGCAACAACAACTTGGGGGCAAGCGCCCCCCTTGCCCCCCCCCCCCTCTAGATGCATCTAAGGGGGTCGGCCCCCTCTCCCCTTCACCCTATAATAGAGGGGGTGGGAGGGTAGCCGCACCTTTCCCCTAGCGCAGCCCTTCCCCCCTACCAACTCCTCCTCCTCCTCTGTGGTGCTTAGCAAAGCTCTACCGGAGAACCACAAGCTCCACCACCACGCCGTCGTGCTGCCGGAGTTCTCCATCAACTTCTTCTTCCCCCTTGCTGGGTCAAGAAGGAGGAGACATCCCCGGGCTGTACGTGTGTTGAACGCAGAGGCGCCGTCCATTCGGCGCTTGGATCGGATCTTCCGCAATTTGAATCGCCGCGAGTACGACTGCATCAACCGCGTTCTTGTGACGCTTCCGCTTAGCAATCTTCAAGGGTATGAAGATGCACTCCCTCTCTCTCGTTTCTAGCGTCTCCTAGATTGATCTTGGTGACACGTAGGAAAAAATTTAAATTATTACTGTGTTCCCCAACACCAAGCCGTGTGCGGTGCCCCCCTCCGCAGTTTACGCCTCCGGTCATATTCTCACGGTGCTTAGGCGAAGCCCTGCGCGGATCACATCACCGTCACGACCTCGCCGTGCTGACGGAATTCATCTACTTCATCGACCCTCTGCTGGATCAAGAGCTCGGGGAACGTCATCACACTGAACGTGTGTAGAACTCGGAGGTGTCGTACGTTTGGTACTCGATCGGTCGGAATGAGAAGACGTTCGACTAAATCAACCGCGTTAAACAAACGCTTCCGCTTTCGGTCTATGAGGGTATGTGGACACACTCTCCCCCTCTCGTTTCTATGCATCTCCTAGATAAATCTTGCATGAGCGTAGGAAATTTTTTGAAATCGCATGCTACGTTTCCCAACAGCAATCGCTCCACCTCATAGATCAGGTTGTCACTTGTCGATTAGGTGTCGAGTGGCAGGTAGTTAGGTGAAACTTGTCTGGGCACGTGGCAACTTGCCTCTGAAGATACAGCTTTAGTGACACTCGTCCAAGTGATGTGTCGAAGGAATAGATGGTGGATGGGCGAACAACACGGAAGGGGAGACTAGCCGGAGAGCTCCATCCACAAGACACCTCACAATGCATTAAATACATTTGTCCTAACCTTTCAGAGTGGCAAGGCTGGTCTCTCCTTCTGTGTCGTTCGCCCATCCACCTATTCCTTGGACACATCACTTGGACGGGTGTCATTAAAGTTGTATCTTCAGAGGCGAGCTGCTACGTGCCGAGACAAGTTTTACCTAACTATCTGCCCGGTCGACACCTAATCAACAAGTGACAACCTGATCGACGAGATGGAGCGGTGGCAAGGTAGTGGGATTCTTGTCGGGCTCAGAGCTTGCCGGGCTTGAGTCTAGGCGTCTTTCCCCGGCAAGGATCTTGCCGGGCTCTGGAGCCGTATCTTCAGCATTTCTGATCTTCCTCTTCTAAGATCTTCTTTGCTTCTTCGTAATTTGGTCTTGTGTTTGTCTTTGGCTATCCTCCATCAAGCCTTGCCGTCGGGAAGGCTACCACTGCCTAAGTTTGGGGTATTAAGGACTGCATTCCTAATACACGGAGAGGAGCCCCCGGGCCTGGGCCGCACACGCATGTGAGGCGTTGTTGGGCTAGGCCCAAACATATGCACAGGCACGCGTGGCGAAGAATAGCTGCCATGTCTGTCATAATTTTCTCTTTTACTGCGCCTTCCTCCACGCGGAAAAAATGGTAACCTCCCCGGCGGCAAGGTTTGACGGAGGATAACTAAATACAAACACAAGACCAAATTATGAAGAAGCAAAGAAGATCTCAGAATATGAAGATCAGAAGTGCTGAAGATACGACTCGAGAGCCGGGCAAGCTCCGAGCCCGGCAGAGTCCCACTACCTTGCCACGCTCCACCTCATTGATCAGGTTTCACTTGTTGATAAGGTGTCGAGCATGGCAGGTAGTTAGGTGAAACTTGTCTAGGCATGTGGCAGCTCACCTCTGAAGATACATCTTTAATGACACCCTTCCAAGTGATGTGTCGAATGAATACAAGGTGGATGGGCGAATGGCACAAAAGAAGAGACCAGTCTTGTCGGAGAGCTGCATCCACAAGACACCTCATGGTGCAGTAAATGAATTTGTCCTAATCCGTCAGAGTTAGGTATTTGGCACTGTAGCCACTATTTACAATGTAGATTTACTATTTTGCCACTGTGGTGACCCCTTAGTCTATAAAAGAAGGCGCATGGCTACCTTAACAAAGGTCAAAATCTTGTCCATTCTACGCGCGTAGCAGCATCTCCTGAGCAACTTGTCGGACATGCGCTCATTATAGCTGGACACATATATACACAATCAATACACAAAGCAGGAGTAGGGTTTTATGCTTCACAGCGGCCCCAACCTGGGTAAACACTGTGTGCTCTCTGCTTGCCCTGCTCTTTGTGCTCGTTGATCCCTCTAGCATCTGACGATCCCTTTGCGGTTCGACTGGAGGTGTCTTGTGGATGGAGCTTGCCTCTAAAGATACAGCTTTAATGACACCCGTCCAAGTGATGTGCCGAAGGAATAGAAAGTGGATGGGCGAACAGCACAGAAGGAGAGACCAGCCTTGCCGGAGAGCTCCATCCAGAAGACACCTCGCGGATGGAGCTCTCTGACAAGGCTGATCTCTCCTTCTGTGTTGTTTGCCCATCCACCTTCTATTCCTTCGACACATCACTTGGACGTGTGCCACTAAAGTTGTATCTTCAGAGGCGAGCTGCCACATGCCCAGACAAGTTTCACCTAACTACCTGCCCCGCTCGACACCTTATCGACAAGTGACAACCTAATCGATGAGGTGTAGCGGTGGCAAGGTAGTGGGATTCTTGTCGGGCTCGGAGCTTGTCGGGCTTGAGTCTTGGTGGCTTTCCCCGGCAAGGATCTTGCCAGGCTCTGGAGTCGTATCTTCAGCGTTTCTGATCTTCATCTTCTGAGATCTTCTTTGCTTCTTCACAATTTGGTCTTGTGTTTGTCTTTGGTTATCCTCCATCAAGCCTTGCTGTCGAGAAGGCTACCACTACTTGTGCATAAGTCTAGGGTATTAAGGACCCTATTCTTAATACACCAACAATGACCAACCCGACAATCATACCCAACAGGTAATGATCATCAACCCCGACACCGCTACATCTCAAAGAAACCCCAACGAGAGTGTCTCGATCGAAGACCATGGGCACCACCAAATCCACGGAGACAAGCCAGACCATAAGGACAACCCAAGAGACTAATGGCTATACATCAAGTAGTTGCAGATGCCTTTCCTGTGACGCGACTCTTTTTTCTTTTACTTCTGAGAGGCTCCTCCCCAATCGTCTTGCCAGATCCAGGGCTAGCCGCCTCCAAACGTACGATCAAGCAAGCTGTGAAGCTCTATCTCAAATAAAATCTCATCGGCCTTGTCACGCACAGACACCACCTGCATAACGGTCATGTGCGAGTGGGTGGCCACAACGTCGAAGCCTCCACGGTCCACAAAGGCGAGCAGTTGGCTGGGCTCCAAAGGATCAGGCTCAACATACCGATTGCCTCAACATCATCAGCCATAGGTACCACTGACACGATGGACTCAGCTATCTCTAGATGCTCACATGACGTAGGTGAATCATGTCCCTTGCATGAGGTCGCCGCTGATACGAACTCCATATGCTCCATAGAGAGAGAGAGAGGCGAAACAGGTCTCACACATAGCTGTTGAAGCTCCGACATGACCTGCAACACGGGAGAAACGACCACAGAGATGGCCTTGCCCACAACGGTAGGCGACATAGGAGGCAAGGCAGACAATGACGATAAACTGACCCCAATGTGAGGGGAGAAACAATCGAAGTGCTCTGACCCCTTGTCTTCCATGAAACCAACACCAAAAACACCAGAAACACCAGAAGGACATAACGTCGAGCGGTCGGCGACATAGTCCGCACGAGGGAGATCATGCTCAAGGCAACCCCCGCCCGCTCAGAAAGCTCCCAACCCGCACCAGCAAGCCTCGCGGCAGCTTGGACTAATGTGCCAGAGTGGACTGGAACTCCACATCAGACGGGGTTGCCGAGCAAGTGATGTCAGAGACGACAAATGCCCAAGACCCACAATGAAACGCCTCAGAGGGAAGTGCAGACTTCATCGGACCTTCACAGGAAGCTGAAGCTTGACGATGCTCAATACCGAGGCGGGGCACGGGCGACATAACAAGGTATGCCAGCGAACTGAGTGGACGCCAAGGGTTGTGGCACTCACGCGTGCAGTGACTGTTCTCCAAACAGCGGGAGGTTGGTTCTATTTTGTATGTACAATCAATTTTCGTCTTGTATCTATAGCCACCTCTTAACCAACCGAATAACGTTTCTATACAAGAACGAATGACCGATCATAGTTGCCCCCCTTTCTAAATATTTTTTTTTAAAGATTTCAATAAGGGACTACACATGGAGTAAAAAGAGTAAATCTACACTAAAATATTTTATATACATTCATATGTAGTTTGTATTAAAATCTCTAAAAATGATTCGTATTTGAAAACAGACGGAGTAGATTCGAAAAAATACACACCTACAAACCCGAGAGATGAGAAGGCCCCCACGTGATCGGAATCCATGCACGTGAAAAAGCTCTGGAAAACAAACTGTGTGCGTGCCAGTCCCACAGGAATACGCAAGGCGCGCACACGTGAAGCAACAACGGCACACTGGAATTGAACGGACGGCAAAATCGTGCACGCGTGCGTCGTCGGCCTTGGCCCCCTGCCGGGGCCGTACACGATGTGCAGCAAAAAGTCACGAGCTCGTAGCCCCATTCATCCGCTACTGATCCCTACACCTGTACGTCGGGCTAGGGACCAAAAACATCGGCACATGCATGCAGGGAGCCGCAAGTATACGTGAAACGTAGGTGTGCCCACCTTGTGGGCACTCCGTACGGCACAATCGGGTCAGGGGCCCAAAGAACAGTCGGCTGAGAGCTCCCTCCCGTGCATGCACCCTGTCCAGTGAACCAGCTCTATCGGAGAATTTTAAATATGTACTCCATGTGTACTACTCCCTCCGTCCTAAAATAAGTGTCTCAACTTTGTATTAGATCTCAAGACACTTATTTTAAGACGGTGGGAGTATATTTTTATGATAAATCTAATGAATCTAGTTTGATGTAGTAGATGTTGACATGTTTTTCGACTAGGAACAAATGAGAACTTTCTCTCTTTTTTTGTGAGGTGTAGTACAGATACAAGCTACTAACTAGTAATATGATATTTATATGTCAAGTCCGTCTGTTGGGTTGGATTAAACGGACCTCCGGCGTAGATTCCTGCCAGCTCCTCGGAGCGGCGAGGTTAGGATTTCTCGCGATGTGTACGCTTCTTTAGATTGTTTCAAGGATTCAACGGCGACGATTGCGCTTTCGGGATGCTGGTCCTTGGGGGCACATGAATGAAGACTTCTCAGCTGTCATCGACAAGGTCATGCCGGTTTCGGTATGGGAGCGACGATAATAACGCGTCGGCGGCTTGTTCTGGCGGTGGCAATGGTTGTTTGGTGGTCCATGAACCTCGATGTAATGAGATGATTCGTTGCCAGCATGTACCACAATAAATACTACTGCTATACGTACTTGCGTTTGCGTGCATGGGCTGACGGTACGATACGTTGCACTGACACAACCATCGGTAGCACTCCATTGGAATGGAGCGTGTACGTACCATTTAACCTACTTTTGCACGGACATGGCCAAATTGCATACGTATCCTGTTCATTCTGATATTATATAGGGATTTCTATTGCAATATCCTACGCCACTTCCGGCAAGAGGGAACCATACTCTTTTGTGACCATCCACCCGGCCGCCATCATCTCATTCTTCGTCCCCTCCCGTCTATTTGTGCTCTGCTCACAAGCCAAGCCCAAGCAGCAGCAGACACACGCGAAAGCAAACTCACAAGGAGGGGCGAAGAAGAAACCCAAGGGCGGCTGCTGCGTTGGAGCAGGAGACCAATGGCGGGCCTCGGGTTCGAGGAGACCGAGCTCCGGCTCGGCCTGCCAGGCGGCAGCAACGAGGCCGAGGAGGCGGCCGCCGCGGTGAGGAGCTCCGGCAAGAGGGGCTACGCCGAGACCATCGACCTCGTGCTGAAGCTGGAGCCGGCGTCGGCGGCCGCGCCGCCGTCCGAGGACGGCGAGCAAGTGGCCGACGGCGTCGCGGAGGCGCAGCCGTCTCCGGCTGCTGCCGACGGGCAGTTGAAGCGGTCGCCGAGCCAGAGCAGCGTGGTCACCACCCCGCAGCCGGACGCGGACCCCGAGAAGCCGCGCGCGCCCAAGTACGTCCTCGTCGTCCCTCGTTACTTTTTTTTTTGCATGCCAATGTGATTCCCTGTTACGTACTAGCTCTCTCCAGAAAAATGTCAAGACCCTCCCGTTCTCTCAAAGAAGAGGATCATTCATAGTTCTTAGGATGAAAGTGCTTTAATTTTCGGAAGAAAAAGGTAGTGCGTACTATGTTTTAGAATTAGCCTAGGAAAAGGAAACTAAGCTTGCATAATTACAACATCATGCGTGCATGTTTCACTCTAGCACACAAATTTTAGTGGCATGCACGCTTGTGTGAGGGGGAAAAGAGAGAGGAAAAAGCACTTTTGCATCTGCGTTTCCGGGGAACATTTGGATCTGAACTGGATACGCGGGCACGTACACTGATAATGCAGCAACGCATGTGGTGGTGGGGTGGGCGCAACAATGGCACGGGGAGAACCGCAGCTAGTGCCGGCCCTGCCGACACGATAAAAAGGGGCATATTTTGGCCCTGCAAAATGTCTGCGCACTGCATGTCCTCCGGCCTCGCCATCATCATCATCACCACCACCATCATCCATGTGAACGATTATGAACTGACTGATTGATGTTGGCACGTGGAGCAGGGCGCAGGCGGTGGGGTGGCCGCCGGTGCGGTCGTTCCGGAGGAACATGCTGGCGGCGGCGGAGAGAGGGGGGGCGGCGCTGGTGAAGGTGAGCATGGACGGCGCGCCCTACCTGCGCAAGGTGGACATGGGCACCTACAAGAGCTACCAGGAGCTGTCCAAGGCCCTGGAGAAGATGTTCAGCTCCTTCACCATCGGCAACGACTGCTCTCAGGCTCAGGCTCAGGGGATGACGGGCATGAACGAGAGCAAGCTGGTGGACCTGCTCAGCGGCTCCGACTACGTGCCCACCTACGAGGACAAGGACGGCGACTGGATGCTCGTCGGCGACGTCCCCTGGGAGTAAGTAATTGGTTAAAGCGCATGCATGCCATGCATGCATGTTTTCTCTTCTCATGTTGGTGTTTCTCACTTACTAATAATCTCTTCTTCTTCTTCTTCCTCCTCTCGCTCATGGCAGGATGTTCGTGGCGTCGTGCAAGCGCCTCCGGATAATGAAGGGATCAGAAGCCATCGGCCTCGGTCGGTGCCTCCTCGACCATGCTCTTAATTCTCAGTTCTACATCTGCATGATCAGCGACCGTTTGCTAACTCCGTTTGCCTTCTGTTTTTTCAGCGCCAAGGGCAATGGAGAAATGCAAGAGCAGGAGCTGACCGTTTGCTACCATTTCAAGATTACGACTCTTGCTTGCCCAACTCTGTACCATAATATACTACGTACTCCTACTTCCTATGTTTTATCTTGTTGTTACACATGTGTAGTATGTATACGTGAGAAATATGTCATCGGCATGTCACTGTTGTTTACGTACAATCAAATAGTATTTTCGTTTAGCACGCAGAAAAGGCAGAAGATGCCCTTCCATTATTATGCAAAAAAGAACAAGTCAGATGGTGGCTACCCTACCACTACCACTACCGGTTCCACTGCAGGGATCTTGCGGTTTGTCCAACAGCAGTGCTCAATTAATCAATTATCATGCTGCCGTTGGGCAAATAATCGCCCGGCAGCCTTGTTTAATTATGATTATGAAGCTGTTCCGTGGTGTCCAGGTTCATTCCTCTGTGTTAATTAGACGTGCCTGTACACAAGAAACATTGCCAATGTTTCATGCGCTGGTGGTGTGATGCACACTCAAAAACGTCGCCCATCTCCATATCTCCAAAGCCAGCTACGGGAGGGGACAAGGCCATGTGCATATAGGGCCGGATAGGGTGATCATGTTCTTATACAAAATTATTTTCTTCTCCCTTTTTGAGCTGAGTTCTTATACAAATTTCAGTTGCGTCATACTCCCTCCGTTCCTAAATATTTGTCTTTCTAGAGATTTCACAAGTGACTACATGCGAAGCAAAATGAGTGAATCTACACTCTACAATATGTCTATATACATCCGTATGTGGTAGGCCATTTGAATCTCTAAAAAGACAAATATTTAGAAACGGAGGGAGTACAATGCTGCATAGCTGTATTCTATGGAAAGGGTACGATCTATTGCTCCCTCGTTAAGCAATTAAAAGGGTGCAAGGTTGGCAAAAATGAAGTGCCATTATTTGCAGCAACTTCAGTTGTTATTACATCCAAAAAAAAGTAGGAGTAGTATCCAAAAGGCGTTTGCGAGGTGAAGGTACATTATATATTACGCAAGACATGTTTCCTCGGGGGATCTTGTGTCCCCTCGTGACGCTGACAAGCTTAAAGAAGTCTTTCAATTGCTCCAACTAGAGCAAGCAAAAGAATCTTACATCATTTTCCTCCGTCTGGCCAGTCCTATCAAGTGGGATGACAGCAAGATAGCCGACATAAAAAAGCTATAACATTCTGAAAATTTCTCCCTCATAACTGAAGGAAAGGCATTTCAGCAAGCACCCGGTCTAATAACAGGCTAAGATTGGTTTTATATCTGTCTGTACTAAGCAATGCAGCTGAACATGCCTGGCAGAACAGTTTAAATGATTCACAACTTTATTGCACCAAAAATAATACTACTAATTAGGCCATGGATACCCAAAACCAGTTGATGCAAGTTTCAATTCCATGTAGCAGCTTATACAACAGGCACATTACATATTATGGGTTTGGAGGTGCACAAAACAAATAAATAAATACTCGCCAATTGTCTAATTTCACAAATCAGAGTGCGCACAATGAGCGGTTCTCTAGCTATGGTTATGTGATTGTTATTATTAATCAAGAATCAAGATGAACAATGCACTCCGACCGCTTGAATCCAATCCATATTTTGTCCTCCGGTAACTGAAACAAACAAGAGAGTCAGCACATGCACTGGTAGGATGCTTACGAGATACACAAGATCGGTGAAATGATGCTTGCCTGCTCTTGTGGAAATTGTGAGAGCTGAACCCGTTTCGAACCGTCTGCTAGCCGCTTGCATGGAAGATGTGGTTCAGCTGCAGCGAACTCATTCAGAACCTGGCAAAATTTGTGGCAATACATTGGAAAACGAAGAAAGTGGTAATGCTCTTTCACCTTTGTTGAGTAACTGATAGCTCAGATGCAAAATTGTAAAGGTAAGTTGGCGGGTTTTCTTTATTGTACCGGTTAATTTGTTGGGTGCCACTATCTTTTGCGAGTGTGTTGCTGTGCTTGAATTAATAAATCATTGCAACTCAATTTAGCTCTTTCAGTTTGTTTCCGTTTCAAAATTCCAAACTAAATTTTACTCTGGTTCATGTTTGCGTTAACTATGCAGTAACATGTGTGAAGCTTGAACCAATTGCCGACTACCGGTAAATTATGATATATGGCAGAAAAATGTTCGCTAACAGCATTATACTATAACTATGGCTTCATTTTAGAGGTTTACCACCAGAATGTTTCTCCACCACACTCTAGTGCCAAGAGTATCAAAAGCAACTAACTATGTCATTTTCAACTTAACGAATTACACCCTCCGTTCCTAAATATAAGTCTTTTTAGACATTTCAAATGGACTACAACATACGGATGTATGTAGACATTTTTTAGAGTAGATTCACTCATTTTGCTCCGTATGTAGTCACTTATTGGAATCTCTAGAAAGACTTATATTTGGGAACGGACGGAGTATATGGTAACCTGATACTCCATCAAACGTTGCCTGACATATGGATAGCATGGGGAGTCACGGCCATCACTAGTACCGTGATATATCTAACATCCACATATAGCCAGATTGGTGCCAGTAATGCCTCGGATTATGACAAATGATACAAGGTGACAATACTATGGATGGTAGATCAAGTGCCAACCTGACAGGAGCAAGAACTCAAAACCGTCAGGAGATTGATGAGTGTACCTAGGTTTTGGATATACAGGTGGGCTTTAGTGGTATCCTTCATGTGTGCTGTTTGGGCCTGTAGACCTACAAAGTTGGAGGGCCCAGGATGTCACCTGAGCCTGCTCTATCCTTTTAAAAGGAAAATAGAACATCTCAAATGATCCCAGGTCCATATGAGCCCAGGCCAAAAACTACTTTCAAGTGTTGGAAACAATCAGACAAAAATCATTTTTATAGTTTTGGAAACACTTTGGGGGGGGGGGGGGGGGGGAAATCATGGTCCATATAAGCCCAGGCCAAAAATTCAGTTCTATTTTGGTTGATATCTGAAACTGCAAGTTTTAGGCAAAATTTTATGATCATGTATGTGCTCTGTAACAAAAATACTCTGTATATTTACAATTAGTATACACTCCTAAGTCCTAACTTGTTTTATTTGCATACCATACAAATGGTCAGATTTTTTATCCAAAATTTCCAGGCTCATAATTCTTCGTACAATGTGTATATACAATTGTTTTTCTGACTGATACAACTTTGAAGTGATGTTTTTGAATTGTTAACCGGCAGCAGAAAATCCGCAGTTGGGAAGTATGCTACTATATACTTTCTTAGGTAGGCTGCAACGACTGCTTTGCGGTGCATAAGAGATAAGGGGTTTGTTACAACACCTTAGGCTACAACATAGTTACACGCTACATAGGGCAGACTGTAATAATGTAGGTGCACTGTTTCCAATAGTATGATTCCTAAGCTCAAGAAGCTTACAGCCTGATACACCTTCAGCTTCACAGCTTACTCCTTGCTAGACTCCAGTTGATACACATTGCTTCATTAGATTCTTTCTGTTTATCAGTTTCTGAAGGGAAAAAGGCAAGCCAAAAACCAAGAGCCAAATTAAATTATTTTTTCCACCAAATAGGAAAATGTCACTATTTTCTCTAACTGAAATGCAGTTCAGACAGGAGTAAACTTTTTAGTTCAGTTCTGGTTTGTCTGGTTCAGTCTAATTCTGCACACGCTTGCCCATATTGGGTGGGCCAAAAACACTGGTGAGCAAAATTCTTAAACAATATAAAGCTAATGCTGAGATAGCATATTTCTCACTTCTTTTTTGAGATTATATTTCCCACTTTCTGATTGCAAGCGGTTACTGCTTAACACTTCAAACATGTTCATCCAATAACCTTGAAACTACTGGCCAAAGCACACAAAGAAAGGAGTTTTGGAAGAAAGCTCAAGCTGAAATGGAAGTTCACTTTGGGGGTGAGGAAATGTTCTAACAAAGTAATACCTGGTTTTTTATTGCACCAATCAACATATCTTGGCATCCAAATGCATGTACATTCTTCAGATTTGGGCACTGAAGTAGCAGCCGCTCTGCGAAATATTTCAATTGTTTATAATTGTAAAAGCGGCTACCAACTTTACAGCCTCATGAAAAAGTGACACAATACCTGGGTGTAGATTTGTACAAGTGTTGAGGTTCAGATCAATCAACTCTGGGCATTTCACATACAAAGCCTGCCATATGTGAAATTAGTAACAAGACTATATCCATAAAGGACTTGAGTGAATCTCTGCTGGCAAAATTTGAAGGCTTACATCTATTGCTGAACAGCCCCATAGACTGAGCTTC
The DNA here is from genome assembly GCF_018294505.1 of Triticum aestivum. Lineage (NCBI taxonomy): Eukaryota > Viridiplantae > Streptophyta > Magnoliopsida > Poales > Poaceae > Triticum > Triticum aestivum. Next base: position 563,258,250 of record NC_057807.1, read on the forward strand.
TTCAAATTATCATGCTTTATGATCAGCTTTTGGCGCATAGGTTGCTTTTTTAAGGTGGGTAATTTTGGGCACAATCTAATCCTTCCATTGATCTCACCAAAATAAGCCCCCTGTTTTTCATTCTGCAAGTTAGAACGTAAGCTCATTCCACAGTCCATGAGCTGAAGAAGTGGCAATTGTGCTGTTGCAGCCTGGATCCCACCTAGAAAACACAGAGAGATTCTTAACACTGGAACATGTAATGGTTGACTGGCGAATTCATTTTCGGTGGAGCGGAAATAATAAACCATGAAATTCATATAAAGCTTACATGTAGTAATATTTGGGCAGAGAGCAAGGAGCAGCCTCGATAAAGTATGAGGGAACGCCTTGCAGATCATACCAACACCACTATCACTGATGCTAGATCTGAGGTATAATCAAAACAAGTAACTGCATAAGCTAATTTGAAGTATCACGCCATAGGAAAATAATCATCACCTTTATTTTAATTCCTTTAGTTTCATATCCCAAAGGATATATTGGAGCTTACCCACTTAAATCAAGCAATTCCAAGCTTGCACAAGATCTGACGATAGATGCAACAGCTGCATCTGTCATTTTTGAACCGAGAATCAAGGATAGCATGCACAAGCCCCTGATGAAGCAATAATGAGATTTGAGATTTAGAGGTTGAAATATTATGAAACTGGAATTATAGTGAGAAGAGAACTATAATGCTATAACTCAGATAAAACAAGATTCTGGCTTGGCTACTTTGGGTCAGCCTGAGCGCTGGGAACAGTTTGTTTTCTGTTTTGTCTCGTTTCTAATAAAAATGGGGCAGGGGGAACCCCTTTTCTTCAAATAAATAAAAGGAAGAACTATAACGTTACAGCTCAAATACAACAAAATTGTGCTAAGAGCATGGTGGGGTAGAAATATACCTGAGGTTGGCAGCCTCTAGAGCGGACACAGCTTCATTAGATAGTTGAATTGATGATATGTGCAAATTTCTTAAGTTAGGGCACGATCGGCCCAGGCCATCCATCAAACTAACCAGGTCAGTACATTCCGAACTTTGTTGTGTGAAACACAGGGAGAGCTCGCTCATATTAGGGCAGCTTATGACCTACAACAAATTTGTGTCCAATGAATTCATGCCCACAATAAAGTTGATATAACTATAAATACTAGTAGCACACAATATTACCGATTCCGAAAGGGAGCAAAGATCTGATAGCCAAAGAACATTAAGGCTTGAAGAGCTTAGATTAAGAAAACCAAGATTAGAGCAGCCACCGATTTTGAGAATTGAGAGAGAATGCTTCTCTGAAACAAGTCGACTTAGCTCCTCTCTGTTAGAATAGAACAACTTAAGTTAATATAGGAGCTGAACACGTAGATTGTGTGAACCTTCTATCCATTTGCATGACATTGCTATTTCAAAATCGACGCATATTCAACACAACTTGCATGGTAAGAAAATGGAAAATAGACTAGTTTCATGCAAGCATAGCATAACATGGTGTGACAAATCAACCAGCAAAAGATCCAAAAAAATCAAACTGCAATTGCATTACATATGAAAAAATAAGTTGAAATCCTCATTTACAAGGTAAAACTAAAAGCACGCCTTAACTGTATCTGACCTCGCAAGGTAGGCAACTATTAGTTGAGAAGCTAGCACTTGCAAAATAAAAAGGGAAGACACCTTTATAACTAGTGATTCAAATTATAACAAAGCAAGTGTATTTGATATAAAATAGTGTAAACTAAATAAATAACTAAATTTCAAAAGAGATATATAGATGCCAACATAGCGTTTAGGATATATGAGTAATGTTAGAGATTTACAACATACCCAGTCATATTGTTGATTGCCTTGTCGGCCATGGTGATCTCCAGAGTTTCCAAACTTGAACAGGAAAATGCAAGACATGACAGCATGGTGGCATCAACAGCACTGAATCAAACATATACAAATAAGATATATGTCCCCAGTGAACACCTTTTATCGGCATAGGAAACAAACACGGGAGGACTGGAACTAGATTAATTGTCACTGCAGCCAGATCCAAAACAATGCATGGCTTTTACTTATCCACTCACACATCAACTTAGGTGCATATATTAATTTCATTGCAAATAAGCAGGACAGAGAAACATATACTGAAGCACAAAAGCTAGATTAACCATGTTGGTTCGACCATATCCAGAATACCACGATGTATTTACTTCACTTTTGCGTCAACTTACGTGCATATTATTATTTCACTGCACATAAGCAACAGCTGGATGTGAAAACCTTGACACAGAAGACAAGCGGTCTTGTCTTGTCATTAATAAGGCCCTAACTGCACACAACAATTACACGCACAGAATTCTAAAACCAGATGGTGGCATCTATAATCCTATACCAGAATAACATGAATGATAATCAATGATCAACAACCTGGGATCATCTATTGATCATGTATATAGAATAAGAGCTCTAGCAACTACAGCATATGTCACTATGTCAGTATAAGCCAACTTGTCAAATATAAATTTGATCAGTCACAACAAAGAAGACCTGAAAAGGCTCATTTTGTTTGCACTACAAATATATGGATATTCCTTCTATGCAGGCAAATACAACAAGAAACATTATCAAATACTCCCTCCGTTCGGAATTACTTGTCTCGGAAATGGATGTATCTAGAACTAAAATACATCTAGATACATCCATTTCTGCGACAAGTAATTCCGAACGGAGGGAGTAACTTATTGCAGCAACCAATTTATAGTGCTTTAATTACTAGTTTGTGGTTGTATCCTCACACACAGGCTCACAGCAAGAGATAGGCAACAATAATTTTATGTTGGGAAATAGCATATACTGTTCTCGCGGTAATTGCGCATTTGGCATCACCGTAGACCAACCCAATTGGTTATGCGCTTTCTACAATCCAACCCAGCCCTGCTGAAGGGTTTACAACTAAAACACAGGTAAAAGTTCTCCAAATCAATCTTGCAGCACCAACAGAATATTGTCCAAAACACAGACATCTCCGAACCCATTACCTACCCAACATGAGTTTCATCTGGCCACCAAATCATCCAAGAGCATGTCAAATTCAATATCCACAAAGACATGCATGATCTTTCATAAGCGAAGCTAAAAATGGCACAGACTGTCAGCAATTTCCATGATACCCTCTACTTTGACAAGTTCCTACCCACAAACACAAATATAACCTACTCCCTCCGTCCGGAAATACTTGTCATTAAACTAGATGTATCTAGATGTATTTTAGTTCTAGATACATCCATTTTCATCCATTTTGATGACAAGTATTTCCGGACGGAGGGAGTACCACTTAGCAATCCAGAAATAAACATCCTGCAGCCAGTATCAGATCCGACGTCCGTTCACCTTGGAAGTCGTCCAGAAATCCCAGGTTCTCGATATACTACTCCCTCCGTTCCTAAATGTAAATCTTTGTAGAGATTTCACTGTAAACCACATACGGATGTATGTAGATGCAATTTAAGTTTAGATTCATTCATTTTGCTCCGTATGTAGTCCACCTAGTGAAATCTCTACAAAGACTTATATTTAGGAACAGAGGGAGTACTTGTTATTATTGTATTTATTTATATTACGATTTTATTAGGAATATATATACTACTCCTCCAGTGGTTATTTGTGTCGTAGTCTTTAACCATAAAAGCTGTTGCATAACAGCTCGTGTCCGGAGCAGGCGCCGATCGAAGATCCAGCATCGATCTGGCCAGATCGCGTCAAATTCGCATCGCACGGGACAAGATTTGTTCAGATTGGCCCGGGTCCCCTCACCTTTCCATGTGGAGGACGAGGCGCGAGAGCGCGGCGCAGCGGGGGAGCAGCGCGCCGAGGAGGCCGGCGGCGGCCGGGCGGAGGCGGAGCTCCTCGGCGACGCGCCAGACCCGGTCGGCGCAGTCGCGCCAGGCGCGGCTGACGGCGGCGGCGTCGAGGACGCCCCTGGGGCCGAGCCGGCGCAGCACCTCGACGACGAGGTCCACCGGCACGGCCCGGCCGCCCAGCTCCATGGTGCGGCCGTCATGGTCGGGCCTGGGCTTCTTCTCGGGGGAGGAGGGCTCGTCGAAGGAGAGGGCGCGGCGGAGGCGGGTGTCCCCGCCGGAGGAGGAGGGCGACGGGGAGGGGGGCGCGGCGCCGCCGTCGGCGGCGGCCGGGGAGGGGAGGTTGCAGACGTGGCCCTTCTTGGGCTGGCCGCATCGGCCGCAGTTGTAGCTGCCCCGCGTCTTGGGGCGCGGCGGCGGGGGCGGCTTGGCGGGCAGCGAGGAGGAGGAGGACATGGGGTTAGGGTTTGCCCCGGCGCGGCTAGGGCTGGGGCGCGGAGGGGAAATAGCTGGGGGGTGCGGCGGGAGATTGGGGAGGGATTGGCGCCATTTTTTGGGGCACCGCAGGAGGAGACCCGGTGGGTGGACCGGACCGGATGAGAGGGTGTGGCGGAGATGAGCCGAGCCCCGCCGCGAGCGCCCACGTCGACGTGCAACCCGCGGCTGGCTGGCTGGCTCGAGATTGATTTTCTTTTCCCTTTTTTTCTTTTCTTTTCTTTTCTTTTGTTGTTGGCGAAGCCAGAGTTGAACAGACGACCGAGGATGATGCAAAAAATCGCACGTGCTTTCGAATGGGAACTAGTGCGGGTTTCCGGTTTGCGTTGCAGGCAGCTCCGCACCTTTTTCTTCCCTCTTTTGGTTGAGAGAGAAGTTCGGGTTTGATGCGGTTGCACCTCCTTTGGCCCTACTTCCTTGGAACGTCCGCGAATCGGTTGACCGGGCAAAATAGGCATTCTCCAAATTTGAAAATGTATTCCACGTAACAACACTCGAGCTAGCAAACACAAGGAACATTTTTTTTTCGGAAAAACTTCCAATCTATTCATCTTCAATCATGGCAGTACAACGAACACCAGAAATAAAAATTACATACAGATCCGTAGACCACCCAGCGACGACTACAAGCACCGAAGCGAGCCGAAGGCGCGCCGCCGTCATCGCCCCTCCATCACCGGAGCCGGGCACAACTTGTTGTAGTAGACAGTCGGGAAGTCGTCGTGCTAAGGCCCCATAGGACCAGCACCCCAGAACAGCAACCACCGCCGATAAAAAATAACGTAGATCGGAAGGATCCAAATCGAAGACACACGAACATAGATGAACAGCGACCAGATCCGAGCAAATCGACCAAAGATAGATCTGCCGGAGACACACCTCCACACGCCCACCAACGATGCTAGACGCACCGCCGAAACGGGGGCTAGGCGGGGAGACCTTTATTCCATCTTCAGGGAGCCGCCGCCGTCTCGCCTTCCTGAGTAGGACACAAACCCTAACAAGATTAAAAAAAAAGACTAAAAACGGAGCCCTCCCGCCGGTCCTTGTCAGGATCCACCGCGCCTCCATGGCCCTAGGGCCACCGGAGACGAGGCGGACTTGCGCCGGCGCCGGCGAGAGGCACGAACCCTAACTTCCTTTCTTGGAGGAGGAGGAGGAGGCGGAGCCCTGGCTTTAGGTACGTGCGTGAGGCTAGCAAACACAAGGAACATGATAACCAAAAGTTTCCTCCTAGTCAGCCGCCTCCTCCTCCTCCAAGCAAGAAAGAAAGTTAGGGCCCATGCCTGTCGCCGGTGCCGACGCAGGTCTTCCTTGTCTCCGATGGCCCTAGGGACATGGAGTCGTGGTGGATCCTAGCAAGGGCCGGCGGGAGGGCGTCGTTTTTAGTCTTTTTTTCAATCTTGCTATGGTTTGTGTCCTGCTCAGGAAGGCGAGACGGCGGTGGCTCCCTGAAGATTGAAGAAAGGTCTCCCCACCTAGCCCTCGTTCCGGCAGTGTGCCTAGCATCATTGGTGGATGCATGAAGGTGTGTCTCCGGCTGAGAAGGGGGGGTTAAAAGAATCATTCCGGACCCCCGCCCCCCCTTTCCCCACCCCCGCCGCCGCTCCCACGAGCGGGCCGGGGGAAACCTAGCTCCGCCCCCAGCCTCTCCTCCTCCGGCCTCCTCCTCCCTCGCCGCCGCCTAGGGGTGCCGTCGGGCGAAGCCCGGTCGGCGTGGGCGGCGGCGGGGTCGCTCCATCTCCTCGCGGAGCTCCAGGCCGGCGTGGGACGGAGGGCTGCAGGAGGCGTCGGGCTGTGGCGGGGCTCGACGGCGCGGACCCGGGAGCTCCTAGTGGTGCCGGCATGTCGGCCCCGCTGGTGCCTCGTGGTGGTGCGACGGCTGCCTGGTGGGGCGTGCGTGGGCGTGATTCGGCGGCGGATCTAGCCAGGCGGCGCGGGCCGCAGGCGGTGTGGGCGGCGGCTGGGGTCCGGCTTCGGGCTCCCGGCGGCTGAGATGGTTCCTCTCCGTCGCGGGCGTGCGGCGGTGGTGCGGCTCGACCGGTGGCGGTCCGGCGGCCTAGTGGTGGTGGCCGGCGGTGCTCGTGGTGGTGGTGCTTCCACTTGGCGGCTCTCTGTGCGGGGAGGAAGGGGAGCGGCTTGGACAGGGGCGGTGGCGCCGACGGCGTGTCGGCTGCAGCACGAAGGCGGGAACTTTACGGGCCTCGGAGATCCCGGCCGGGCCTGTGCGGCCACGGGCCTGGTATGTTCCTGCTATTGCGTCCGGTCAGCTACCGTCATCGACGGTGGAGGTGGGGCCCTCCCGCGTGCCGACGGTGCTGTTGCCCTAGTCCCGGCTCCTCTTCTTCACTGTGCAGGCCATGCTTCGCGGTGCCGTGGTGAGACAGCGTGGGAAGCTTCATGTTCGGGTTGGCGCAGGGTGGTGGTCGGTTTGGTGGCGAGCTCCGAAGTGCCTGAGGTGAAGGTTGGGATCGGGAGAAATCCTTGTTGGCTTGACCGACACCGACGCGGTGGCGCATGAGGGTGCCGCCGGACCTTGCTGGAGGGCGTCGGGGCTACCCTTCCTCTCTCCTCACCGCGTACTGAGGGAAACCCTTGGCAGCAGCGTCGTCATCGTCGCATCCCTTCTTGGAGGTGTTGTTTGGTACCGGCGCTTCGGAGGCTCGGAGCTGGGTGGGCGATCTTTGGTGGTTGCAACAGCCACGAGGTGTAAGTGCATCTAGCGCCCCTTAGTGAGTGATTTTGGTGTATTGAAGACTTATAGGTTAAGAGACTGATGCGTTTGTAAGTGTACACATGTCTATAAGTCTACGAGGAGTTTGATATTTACAGAGAAAGTCGACCCCTAAAAATGAAGTTCTTCATCTGAAGACTTTGGATTTCTGAAGACTTTGAAAGTAAAGAAATTGGTGTGACCTTGAAGACTTGGTAATCATTCGAGGAACATGAAGCGTGAAGACTCTTGTTTTTACTGTTTCATTTTCTCTTTCTTGAGTCATAGGAAACACCGTACTGTTAAAGGGGTCGAGGAAATACTAAGGAAAAATTTCCATGTGATGCTCAACTCAAAATCCTACACCTACCAATCCTTTCGAGTGAAGCCATTGGAAATCTCACACAGTTCAGTCATATTCTTCAGTGACGGAGACGAAGTTCTTCTGGTCTCTGAGGAATTTGTTCTGACTGAGGAGTTAGGAATTCGCCAATGCGGATTGCCTACAAAGTGAGGAACATGATAGCCCTGAGGTATTTGAGAGTCAAATATTCCGACCGTTGCTGTGCTACGCGCCAGCTGTCCCAAAATATCTACCCACCTAACAGTCATATCATTGAAGGGCATTTATGTCTTATCATGTCGGGCTGCTCCCTAGGCTATAAATAGCCGCCCCCTACAACCACTAGTTGGTTGGCTGCTCCGAGAGAAACTGACACTTGTCATTTGAGAGCAACCCATCCTCTGAGGACTTTGAGTGAAAATCATCAAGTGAGGAAATCCAAAACCCCAAACCTACAAACCCCAAAGTGATTGAGCATCACTGAAGAGATTGATCATGCATGGATCTGACGCTTGTTTTCTTTGAAGACTGTGCTTCTTCCAGACGGTTAGGCGTCAAGGTCTAGAGCATCCAAGAGGAATTGTGGATCGCCGAGTGACCGAGTTTGTGAAGGTTCGGAAGTCACTTGAAGACTTACCACGAGTGATTGGGCGAGGTATGTGTGACTTTAGCTCGAGGAGAATATGGTGAGGACTGTGTGTCCAGGACTGGGTGTCCTCGAGTTTAAATACTCAGCCGCTCCAACCAGATGTACAACTGAGACAGCAGTTGGAACTGGTCTACCAAATCATTGTCTTCACCAAGCTTACTGGTTCTATTTCTTCAATTCTTTCATTTCCTCATCTCTGTTGTTGTGTGCTTGTTCATATCTGTTTGAAGACTTTCGTCTGAAGATTTTCTCAACTTCCTCAGTTCAATTTCTTCAGTCTATCCATCTTCATCTTGTGTTATCCTGTATTTACGCTTTCGGTACTCTGTGCTTGTCTTCATTTTATCATGATGACTATGCGTGTATTCTGCTATGTTTACTTTTGAGTACTTATTCCGCTGCAAGTAGTTCTTCATTTAGGAATTTCCTCATTAGCAAATTCCTTAGTGAAGAATTCATAAAAATAGCCTATTCACCCCCATCTAGTCGATATAACGCACTTTCAATTGGTATCAGAGCAGGGTACTCCCTTGTTCTGTGTGATTTTGGTTTAACCGCCTGGAGTTTTAGTTATATCGACCGCAGGTATGATCAAGGTCTCTGCTGGGTGTCCTACCTTCGATGGAACGGACTACCCCTACTAGAAGAATAGGATGCGAATGCATCTTGAGGCAATTGATAATGATCTCTGGTATGTTGTGGAAAATGGTGTTCCCTCAGTCACACCTTCCCTGAATGTTGCTGATGTGAAGAGATTCAAGCAACTCGACTCTCGAGCGAAGAATATCATATGTGGCCATCTAAGTAAAGGGCAGTATGGTAGAGTGAGTGCTTTGGAAATTGCTAAGCTTATCTAGGATAGGCTCTCCAAAGTAAATGAAGGAGTCTCAACCCAACGTGACTCTCGTGTCGATGTTCTTCGCAATCTCTTTAACCGCTTCAAAAGACTCGACAATGAAAATGTTCAGCAAACCTTCGATCGCCTCACTGATATCTCAAATGAGCTTCAAGCGCTTGGCGCCACTGACATCACCGACCATGAGGTGGTGAAGAAATTGCTGAGATCACTCGATTCTTCATTTGACACTCTGGCACTGATGATTCAAGAGCGTGCTGATTACAAGTCACTTGATCCCGCTGATATCCTCGAGAGGCTAAACACTCATGAGTTCTAGCTTGCTGAGAAGAGAGATCTCTATGGTTTGAGCTATGGCAAACCACGTGCTCTGAAGGCCAAGGCAGTCTCTGAGTCTGAAGTAGAGGACTCTACCAGCAGCCTTGGTGATCCTAAAGAACTGAGACAGGAGCTAGCACTGCTCGTGAAGAAATTTCAGAAGTTCTCAAGACGTGGTCGCTTTGGAAAATCCTCAAGGAGCAACGATTCCTCATCTAGTGACTACAAGAAAAGGTTGTGCCACAAATGCAAGAAACTTGGTCACTACATTCAAGATTATCCTTAGTGGGACAAGGAATTAAAGAATAAGAAATACAAGGATTACAGTTCTGATGATGCCAAGAAGAAGAAGAAATCTTCAAAGTCTTCATCATCAAAATCCTCGAAGTCTTCATCTCACAAGAAGAGAAGCTCCAAGAAGGCTCGGGCATTCATTGGCAAGGAAATGGATTATGAGGCTGAATCTGAGGATCATGAGGAAGAAGAGGCATCTGAGGAGTCTGAGTCTGGTGTGGCAAGTCTAGCTCTTGCTACCGCATTTGTCAACAAGTCTATCTTCAACTCTGAAGAAAATAGCAACACCAACAATGCTGATGAAGGCAATGGTGACTATGCTCCCACCTATTGCTTCATGGCAAAGGGTGCCAAGGTAACTAAATACCCCTCCTCCGAATCAAGTGAGGATGAATCTAATTAAAATCTTAAGCCCAGCTACTCTAAACTTGCTAAGATTGCTGTGAAACAACAAAACGCTATTGAAAAGCTTCAAAACATGCTATACAAAAGTGATGATATGTTGGGTGAAGAAATGGACCGCACTAAAGACTTAACTGGAAATCTTCAGAGACTTCAGTCTAAGTTTGACAACCTTCAAGGTCATCATAACACTCTCTTATCCGAGCACGAGAAGCTTTCTTATGAATTTCTTCAAAGAAAGCAAGATCTTGAGAAGGTAAGAGTGAGTTATGAAGATCTTCAGAAGGAGCGCGATTCATTACTTGCTCAACAAATCAGCGCTACTCAGGAAGAATTTGTTCCTCCATGTCTGAAGTGAATTGAACGTGAATCTGCTAATTCTTCACCTGAATGTTCAAATGCTTCAAATGTTACAAATTCTTCACCTGTCTCTGCTATCACTAACTCCTCATCTGAGGACATTGCAAGTACTGCTGATGATGCAGGGCTGAAGGAATTGTACACGACAGGCATGTACAAAAGCCTCAAAGGGCATCAGATTCTTTGTGATGTGCTTAAAAAGCAGATCCTCAATAGGAACCCTAGGAAAGAGGGTATTGCCTTTGAGAGGAAACTCAATGCTGATGGAACATATTGGAAGCCTGAGCAGTACCCCAAAACCTCATGGGTTGCTGCAAAGGGACCTCCAGTTGATCCATCCAATTTATCTGGCTTTACATGTGAATCTCCTCATTCTTCTGATGAGTCATTTGACTCCAACTATAAATTGTTCAAAAATTAGAATGGTGAAGTATTTGCTAGATATGTTGGCACTAACTCCAGGAACGGTTCCCCTATGAAGAAAATCCGGGTTCCCAAAAGTTATCTTGAAAGTCTTCAGGTGAATGTCCTCATGACACCACCTATGAAGAATAGGAACCCCAGATCAAATTCTTCATATGGACCTAATTCTTCATGTGGATCAAATTCCTCAACCGGATCAAAATCCTCACATGATCATCATCATGCTAACCCCTCTGTTTCGCAGGGTAGAGCTAAGGGCTATGAATATGAGCGTTATTCTTCAAATCATTATGTTCATAAGTCCTCGAAGAATTTCTTTGCTTATTCATATGCTTACCCTAACTCCTCTTATGTGAAACGAAGTGGACTGGCTTCTATGCCACCTTTCTCATATGGTGCTCGCAGAGTGATGAATTCTTTGCCACCCCTTCAAATGTGGGTGGTGAAGAAAAAGAACTAATCTCTTATGCAGGGTCAGGTCTCCAGACATGCTCAAAACGTCTGAAGAATTTGCTGGAGACCTGAATTGCCTGAAAGGACGCAGGCTAATCATGAAGAAATGATTGTTCATTTCACACGTCCTCATACTCATTTATCTGTGCTATTGCTTGATGAAATTGATCTGATGATATTGATGTCATATTCTTCACTAATGAAGTATATGAGTTCGTAAGTTGCACTAATTCATCTGCAGGATGATCATCCCAAAGCAAACGAGTGGGTCCTCGATAGTGGATGTACGAATCACATGACTGGTGACAAGAATCTATTGATGGATGCTCCTTTATCACCGTCACATCTAAAGCATATCATCTTCGCAGACAAAGGCAAAAGTCAGGTATTGGGTCTAGGTAAGGTTGCGATCTCAAAGGATCGACACATGGACAAAGTCATGCTTGTCCAATCCTTAGGATACAACCTCATGTCTGTCTTAATGCTTTGTGATCTTGATATGGTTGTTGTCTTTGGAAGATATCGTTGTGTTGTGATCATGGAAGCTGACCATTTCAAAGTCTTCGATGGCTTTAGGAGAGGAGACTTATATATTGTTGATTTCTCTATAGGACCACAACCAGCCGTGTGCTTACTTGCAAAAGCTTCAGAAGGCTGGCTATGGCATCGACTACTTGGTCATGCTGGCATGAGGAATCTGCACACGCTTGCGAAGAAGAAGCATGTCATTGGCATTGAGAATGTCAAATTCCTCAAAGATCACTTGTGCGGAGCTTGTGAAGCTAGAAAGATGACAAAGGCTAAGCATCCAGCGAAGACTGTCATGACTACCACTCGACCATTTGAATTGCTTCACATGGATCTCTTTGGTCCTAACTATTATTCTGCAATTCTAAATGATGCATCTCAATATGGCTTTGTTATTGTTGATGATTATTCCCGTTACACATGGGCGCACACTGTCACTTACAAACATGAAGTGCAGGAAGTCTTCAAACGATTTTCCTCGAGGGCTTCAACCAACTTTGGTGTGAAGATCAAGCACATCAGTACTGACAATGGGACCGAGTTCAAGAATTCCGGTCTAGATGGCTATCTTGATGAACTTGGTATTACTCATGAGTTATCTGCTCCTTACACTCCTCAGCAAAATGGCGTCATGGAGCGCAAGAACAGAACCCTCGCTGAAATGGCTCGCACTATGCCTGATGAATACAAGACGCCTCGTCGCTTCTGGATTGAGGCAATTGATACTGCATGCCACGTCATCAACAGGGTATATCTTCACAAATTCTTCAAGAAAACTGTGTATGAACTCCTCACTGACAAAAAGCCCAATGTGAGTTATTTCAAAGTCTTCGGTGCTAAATGTTGGATTAGAGATCCTCATCACACTTCCAAATTCTCACCGAAAGCACATGAAGGTTTTATGCTTGGTTATGGAAGGACTCGCACACCTACAGAGTCTTCAACAGCGCTCTTCACAAAGTTGTTGAAACTATAGATGTGCGGTTCGATGAAACTAATGGCTTGCAAAGAGAGCACCTACCTTCTGTGATAGATGAACCAACACCTGAGGATTCTATCAAGTTCAAGGCTACTGAGGATGTCATTCCTACCGAAGAATCTGCTGAAGAATTCATTCCAGATCGTGATGATCACCGAGCTGGCGCACCTGAAGAAAATGGTGCTGAAGAAAATGCTCCTGAAGGAAATGCTGATCAAATTCCTCGAAGACAACCCACTCATCCTCGTATTGCTAACGAAGTGCAAATCGAGAAGATCATTGATGACATTGAAGCACCAGGTCCTCTCACACGCTCAAAATCTTCACATTTATCTAACTTTTGTGGGCACTTTGCTTTTGTCTCTATCTTAGAGCCCACTAAGGTAGATGAAGCATTTCTGGAGCCTGAGTGGATTCAAGCTATGCAAGAAGAATTACATCAGTTCGAGCTCAACAACGTATGGGAACTGATCAAACGTCCAGATCCTCGCAAGCACAACATCATTGGCACAAAATGGATCTACCGCAACAAGCAAGATGAAAATGGCCTTGTGGTGAGGAATAAGGCACAGCTTGTAGCTCAAGGCTACACACAGGTTGATGGAATTGATTTTGATGAAACTTTTGCACCTGTTGCTAGACTTGAGGCTATTCGCATATTACTTGCTTACGCTAACCATCATAATATCACTTTATATCAAATGGATGTGAAAAGTGCATTCCTCAATGGTAAGCTTGAGGAAGAAGTATATGTTGCTCAACCCCCAGGTTTTGAAGATCCAAAGAATCCCGACAAAGTCTTCAGACTCAACAAGGCCCTGTATGGCCTCAAGCAAGCCCCTCGGGCGTGGTATGATACTTTGAAGGAATTCCTCATGAAGAAAGGCTTCAAACCCAGTTCACTCGACCCAACTCTTTTCACAAAATCTTATGATGATGAATTGTTTGTGTGCCAAATATATGTTGATGATATTATCTTTGGTTGTACTGACCAACGTTATAGTGATGAATTTGCCTATATGATGAGTGAAAAATATCAAATGTCTATGATGGGAGAATTGAAATTCTTTTTAGGTCTTCAAATTCGTCAACAGCGCAATGGCATATTCATATCTCAGGAGAAATACCTCAAAGATGTATTGAGGAAATTCGGCATGCAAGACTGCAAAGGGGTCAAAATTCCAATGCCCACAAATGGCCATCTATGCACTAATGAAAATGGTCAAGATTTCGATCAAAAGGTATACCGCTCCATGATTGGCTCTTTATTGTACCTATGTGCATCTAGGCCAGATATTATACTTAGTGTTTGCATGTGTGCCCGATTTCAAGCTACACCGAAGGAATCACACCATAAGGCTATGAAGCATATTCTTCGATATCTAGCTCACACACCAACACCTGGATTATGGTATCCCAAGGGCTCTTCATTTGATATCATTGGATATTCAGACTCTGACTATGTTGGCGATCGCGTGGACCGCAAGTCAACGTCAGACACATGCCATTTCCTCGGACGATCTTTGGTCTGTTGGTCCTCGAAGAAACAGAACTGCGTATCACTCTCCATTGCAGAAGCTGAGTACATTGATGCTGGATCGTGATGTGCTCAATTACTATGGATGAAGCAAACACTCAAGGACTATGGCATCAACGTGAAGAATGTGACTCTCTACTGTGACAATGAGAGCGCTATCAAGATTGCTCATAACCTAGTTCAGCACTTGAAGACAAAGCGCATCCAAATTCGTCATCATTTTCTTCGTGATCATGTGTTGAAGGGTGATATCTCCATCTGCCATGCAAGCACTGAAGATCAGTTGGACGATATTTTCACTAAGCCCTTGGATGAGAAGAGATTTAGCAAGTTGTGGTGTGAGCTAAATATCCTAGAATCTTTGAATGTTCTCTGAAATGGACACTCATCCTAACACTTATGTTGACTTGATGACTTAGATGCACAACACACGAAGTAATGTTTTTCTTCAAATCAATGAAGACTAACCCTCTAAGTGTGAAGAAATCAATGAAGAAATTGATTCTCAGAGCCCTACGACAATTGTACGCGGTGTCTGAAATCAGCTTTCTTATACGGTGGGGTACGCCACCAACCAAAGTTGAAAATCTTCAATTTGAGTTTTTCTTCATTTTTGAAATTCCTCAGTTTTTCAAATTCTTCAACTTTGCATTGTCTTCACCTTTTCCGGTGTTGTTCTTCATTTGAATATATATATATATATATATATATATATATATATATGAGTTTTATGTCCTCTACAACATTCACTTATTGCTAATTCTTCGAGTTGATTACTTCTGCTAAGTGAATGTGATCGGACCCTTCCCCCTCTATGCTAAACTCAATCCAGTCTATTCACAAATTCTTCATGTGCGTTCTAATTTGATACTCGTTCAAAATCTTCACTGTGTCCTTGACAGCTGAAAAAATTGCGAACGGAAACTTAAAATAATCTTATCTGAATTTTCGGCTTTGCCGCTCAAACCGTTCCGCATTCCACGATAATACTTATCTATTCACCCACGATCCTACAAGATCGCCACCTCACAGTACGTGGGTGACACATGTCAGGTGAATGAGAAGGGCCAGGGGCACGTTCGTCCGAAATCTTCGGGCGTACAATTTTTCACTGCTGAGGGAGTCCTGGATAAGGGGGTATCCGGACAGCCGGACTATATGCTTTGGCCGGACTGTTGGATTATGAAGATACAAGATAGAAGACTTTGCCCCGTGTCCGGGGGACTCTCCTTGGCATGGAAGGCAAGCTTGGCGATTCAGATGTAGATCTCCTTCTCTGTAAACCAACTCTGTGTAACCCTAGCCCCCTCCGGTGTCTATATAAACCGAAGGGTTTAGTCCGTAGGACTCACGATCATCATCAACAACCATACCATAGGCTAGCTTCTAGGGTTTAGCCTCTCTGATCTCGTGGTAGATCAACTCTTGTAATACTCATATCATCAAGATCAATCAAGCAGGAAGTAGGGTATTACCTCCATCGAGAGGGCCCGAACCTGGGTAAAACATCATGTCCCCAGTCCCCTGTTACCATTAGCCTTAGACGCACAGTTCAGGACCCCCTACCCGAGATCTGCCGGTTTTGACACCGACATTGGTGCTTTCATTGAGAGTTCCTCTGTGTCGTCATGATAAGGCTTGATGGCTCGTCTCGTTGTTAGAGACAACATCACCGCCGGGGGAAGCCTGGCTTTAGGCCAAACTCTTCGGCTGGGCGGCTTCGTTATGACTGCCCGAACGATTATTGCGCCGACAATGACTTCTTAGGTCATTAAAAATAGCCTCCACGTTGATTCAGCATTTTTCGAACAGATGGATCCAATGGAGCTCTTCTCCCTCAATGAGATCTTGGATCGCATCGCCGCCCTGGGCGTCGCTACGGACTATGACCAGATTGGGCTTAAAACCGATCAAAGGGAGATTCACTCTCTGTCGGTCACCCATGAGATAGCGGTAGTGGAAGAGCATCATCCTAATTCTCCCTCCACTTTGAGGACGAACTATGTCCGGATTTCCGAGCTCTTCGAGTCAGACACCCGCTCGCGGGAGGACATGACCCCGGTCCTGGACTCAGGATCGGGAGGCGGGCCGAAGAAGTTGGGCAATGCCCCAGAACCCGAGCCGTCAAGCTCGGAAGCTTCTTTGCCCCTGGGTCTCAGATCGGGTCGGGATTCAGACTTAAATCCGCCCACCCACCCAAATTTATCCAATCTTTCCCATATCAGACAAGAGCCCCAAGAAACAGTACATCACTACTGGGCCAGATTCCGCCTTGTGATAAACAGGGTCAAGGACTATTGCGAGGTAGAGGCAATCTCCCTCTTTTGCAAAAATTGCACGGACAAAGGGATTCTCAATGCTATAAGCCGCCGTGACATAGTACACTTCGCTGACTTAGCGGCCATAGTGCAAAAGTACTGCGCGATGGAAAGCGCCTGGAAAACTCAAACAAGTTTCTGGGACAGTCCGGCTCTAGCCAAATCCCCTGTCCGAACTAAAAGGGTAAACTCTCGTAAGTCACCTGACTCAAGTACCAAAAAAATAAAACCCGCCGCAAGGCGCGGAACCGTATTGGAAGAATGGCTAAACGGGCCGTGCAAGATCCATAGCACATCGGATACTACGCCAATGCATAGCCTTAGAGCATGCTGGATACTCCGGCAGGTGGCAAAGAGCGGTGAAGATCTCCTCATAAAACATCCCGCCGAAGATATACGATATTTACAGTCTTCGAGACTTTCGCCTCAAATAATAGGCGAAAGCAAGCTGAGCGCAGCCTCGCAAAAGTTTGCCACGTGGCAACAATAATCCCATGGAACGACACGGCTATAACCTACAATGCCAGTGACGAACCCCAATTCCGGACAGTCCGAGCACCAGCCGCTTTGGTCCTTAGCCCAATCATGGATGGCTTCAGGCTTACTAAAGTGCTCATGGACGGCGGAAGCGGACTAAACCTCATCTATGAGGAAACCCTCAACAAGATGGAAATTGACAAGAGCCGCACTGAACGAAGCAGCACTACCTTCCGGGGAATCATCCCTAGTCGAGAGGCACAATGCGCAGGAAAAATCACACTGGATGTGGTATTCGGCATGCTGGAGAATTACAGGTCCGAAGAAATTACATTCCAAGTAGCCCCGTTCAACAGCGGATACCACGCCCTCTTAGGGCAGGACGCATTCACGAGTTTTTAGGCTATACCCCATTACGGGTACATGAAGCTCAAAATGCCCGGGCCCAATGGAATCATCACTCTAGCTAGTGATTCAGACGTCGCACTCCGCGTCGAAAATAAAACTTCCGCTCTCGCCCTGGAGGCATTATCAGAAGCCCTCGCGACCGAAGAGCTGACAACACTATGAGCAACAGTGGACAAAGACGACGTGATTCTCGACAAGTGACCTAAATCCACCTCCTTCAAGCCAGGGGACAAGATAGTCAAATTCCAGGTCCACCCAACGGACCCTTCAAAGACAACTTGCATAGGGACACAGCTGAACCCCACAATAGACGCCGCACTGCGAGACTTCCTGCGCGTAAATTGGGATATTTTCGCCTGGCATCCTTCATACATGTCGGGCATCCCACGCAGGCTGGCCGAACACAGCCTCAATATACTAAAAGGATATAAGCCAGTCAAGCAAACTCTTAGGCGCTTCTTAGAGCCTAAGCGGCAAGCCATGGGAGAAGAGCTAGCCAAGCTACTCGAAGCCGGATTCATCAGAGACATCAAACATCCGGATTGGCTAGCAAACCCGATAATGCTACCAAAAAGGACAAATCCAGGCGCTTATGTGTTGATTTCAAAGACCTCAATAAAGCCTGCCCTAAGGATCCCTTCCCCCTCCCCCGCATTGATCAGATAATCGATGCCATTGCAGGACACAATTCATTGAGTTTCCTCGATGCATACTCCGGATACCATCAAATCAAGATGTCGGAGTCCGACCAGGCTGCAATAGCCTTCATCACCGCATACGGCCCTTTCTGTTTCAACACCATGCCCTTCGGGCTAAAAAACACCGGCGCAACCTATCAACGCATGATTCAGACATGCCTGGAAAAACAAATCGGCAAGACAGTAGAGGCCTACGTAGATGACATGGTCATCAAAACAAGACATGCCGAAACCTTAATAGACGACTTGAGGCTTACGTTCGATAATCTCCGAACATACGACATCAAGCTCAACCCGGAGAAGTGTGTCTTCGGAGTACCCTCCGGAAAATTGCTCGGCTTCATCGTTTCCAATAGAGGAATTGAGGCCAATCCGGCAAAAATCCGAGCCCTATCACAGTTGGCCATCCCAACTGACCTGAAGCAGATCCAAAAACTAACTAGATGTGTGGCTGCCCTAAGCCACTTTATCTCCCACTTAGGAGAAAAGGCACTACCCTTGTATCGCCTTCTCCGACGCACCGAACACTTCGAGTGGACGGACGCGGCCACGGCCGGACTGGAAGAAATAAAGGCACTCTTGGCCACCAACCCAGTCCTAACTGCGCCAAATATGGGCGAACCCATGCTATTATACATAGCCGCAACAAACCAAGTTGTGAGCGCAGTGCTCGTTGTCGAACGAGAGGCAGACAGACACAAGTTCCCGCTCCAAAAGGCGGTATACTATGTGTCCACTGTCCTCACTCCATGTAAATCTCGGTACCCACACTATCAAAAGATAGCGTATGCGGTCTTCATGGCATCCTGGAAACTACGACACTACTTTCAAGAGTGTTCGATCATGATGGCCTCCGAAGTTCCACTCAATGACATAATAAATAACCGCGACGCAATAGGCCGAATTGCTAAATGGGCTATTGAGCTCCTTCCGTTTGACATAACATACAAACCACGACGGGACATTAAGTCGCAAGTACTGGCTGACTTCGTCACCGAATGGACAGAAGACGAACTCCCTAAAGAGTATGGCGCATACTCAAATTGGATCATGCATTTCGATGGCTCCAAAATGCTGGCCGGATTGGGAGCGGGTGTCGTTCTGACATCCCCCACCGAAGATACGGTGCAGTACGTCCTCCAAATATTATACACAGACTCTAACAATGCAGCCGAATATGAGGCTCTATTGCATGGTCTTCGGATGGTAGTCTCCATGGGCATTCAATGCCTCGAAGTGCGCGGGGACTCAAACCTCGCAATATCTCGGGTAAATGGAGACTTTGATGCCAAGGATCCGAAAATGGCGGCCTATCGCAATGCCGTCCTCAAAATATCAGCGTGGTTCGAGGGGCTCGAATTCCACCATGTGATCAGAGAAAACAACCAAGCGGCCAATATACTCGCCCGCATCGGTGCTCGACGCGACCCCGTCCCACCTAACATCTTCTTAGAAAGGTTGTTCAAGCCATCCGTGGCGTGGGAAGGGGAGTCCGGCACTGTTAGTCCGGCCCCGAACACAACCCCAGATTCTGAACCGTTAGACGTAATCGGGGGCTCTGCCACCGAAATAACATCTTCGGCCCATGAGATAATGGCTGTCATCGCCCCATGGACTGAGCCCTTCTTGGCCTACCTTAATAGGCAAGAGCTCCCCGAGGACCAAAATGAGGCACATTGTATTGTGCGACGCTCTAAAGCCTACAAAGTCCATGAAGGAGAACTCTACAAGAAGAGCCCCACCAGAGTGCTCCAACGATGCATCTCCGAAGAAGAAGGGCGGCAGCTCTTAGCCGAAACCCATTCCGGACTAGGCGGGCACCACGCGGCAGCCCGAGCCCTCGTAAGCAAGGCTTTCCGGACAGGATTCTATGGGCCGACAGCCCGGGCAGACGCACAGGACCTTGTCCAACATTGCGTTGGTTGTCAACTATTTGCCAATTAGAGCCATATGCCCCCTACCGCTCTACAAACGATCCCCATAACTTGGCCCTTCGCGGTCTGGGGGCTGGATATGGTGGGACCCCTTAAAGGGGGAAGCCATAAGAAAAAATACTTATTGGTCATGGTGGATAAGTTCACCAAATGGATAGAAGCCAAACCAGTTAAAACGACCGAATCCGGACCAGTGATAGACTTTATATCGGAGGTTGTGCATCGTTACAGCGTCCCCCATAGTATCATCACTGACAACGGCTCGAATTTTACAGCCGAGGAGGTGAAAGCCTGGTGTGGCAAAATGGGCATTAAGCTCGACTATGCCTCTGTCTATCACCCCCAAACAAACAGTCAGGTCGAACGTGCAAATGGTCTTATTATGAGCGGCATCAAACCCAGACTAGTGCGATCCTTGAAGGAATCAGACACGCATTGGGTCAAGGAACTCGACTCCGTACTCTGGGGGCTGCGGACCACGACGAATCGCACCACCGGATACACACCATTTTTCATGGTATACGGCGCAGAAGTAGTACTGCCCTGCGATATAATTCACGACCCACCTCGCGTGCGCATGTATGAAGAGAAGGAAGCCGAGCTAGATCGGCAGGACAACTTAGATGCTTTGGAGGAGGAGCGTGATGTCGCTTAAGCCCATTCCGCATTCTATCAGCAGCAGAGTCGAAGGTATCAAAGCAGAGAAGTATGGGCCGAAACTTATAACATTGGCGAACTCGTTCTACGCCTACCTGAGAAGAAGAAGGACAAGCTCAAACCCAAGTGGGAGGGTCCCTTCATCATCGATCAAGTTCTCATCGGAGGAGCGTACTGTCTGTGCAATGCCTCTGACAACAGACTCGAGCCGAACCCATGGAACACGGCCAGACTCTGGAGATTCTACGCCTAACACCGAACCCAGTGTTCGTCTCCTCATCTCCGCCTCTTTGATTATGTTCCTTTTCCTCCTTTCTCGCCACTTTTTTCCTTTTTTTACATACAACCTTAAAACTGTACGGATGCCCTGAGCACTCCGGCCGCATTATGCGCGCGCACTATACCTGGGGGCTTCCTATTCGGAAGCTAGATATATAATCATTTTAATGGCTTCTTGCCAAGCCACATATGCATTCTTCTTTCCATATGTGCCTTTTCTTCACCATTATATGCATAGATATGACTTAAGTTTTGGTCATGCTGGGTTGCCTGGCTCTTGTATTTATTCCCTACGTTCCCGTTAATTCGGCTAGGGCATAAGGGGAGCACCTCTGTGATTGTTACTGCCGGTTGAGCCGGATGTGTACCTCAAATTGGGTGAAGCCGAAAGCTAGCGTTCTTAAGGGAATATTCAATCGATGAACAAAAGATGTTCTCATTCCTAACAACGAAAATACCCAGATGTTTTGTTTCCTGCGCTTTCGCTCGCAGTTCAGACATGCACATCGATGCATGCGTACCCAGAGAAAGGAACCCCTAACGGAACTATTCTCTCTGGAAGATGTTTCTTACTATCCATGTAATATAACATAACTAGTCGGGTACTTGTCTGTTCACGCACTTATGACCCCTACGCCTGGTTTCCATGCATGCCCCAGTTTTTCATAACTATGTGAGTATTCGAATACACCCTGGACTGTCGGATCCGGGGGCTGAAGCGAAAAGGTCCACCATGACAAATGATTTTCAATCCGGCTAGAAAGTACACGAGCCCATTCAAAATTACATAATCATACTGACTGGCTGTACTCTTCCTCTATACCATCCAATAGGCTGTCTAGCTTACAATCCTGCTAGGAATACTTTGCAGCTAATGCTACTTGATCATATACTAAACTAACGGGTATCTCTTGCCCATCTGGCCCAGCCGGTCCGACTTCGGCCATATGGTTCGGGTCAGCCTTGGCGTATCACGTCTTCACCATGGCCCAAGCTTCTCTCGCACCTTGTCGGCAAGCTGATATCTTCCATAGTCGAAAGCGCTGCCGTGCTCCTTTAAGGATCTCTGCAAGTTCGCCCATGCCTCCTAGCACGGAAGCGGACGACCACAATGTTGGAAATATGCCCTACAGGCAATAATAAAAGGATTATTATTATATTTCCTTGTTCATGATAACTGTCTTTTATTCATGCTATAATTGTATTATCCGGAAATTGTAATACACGTGTGAATACATAGACCACAATACGTCCCTAGTAAGCCTCTAGTTGACTAGCTCGTTGGTCAACAGACAGTCATGGTTTCCTGACTATGGACATTGGATGTCATTGACAACGGGATCACATCATTAGGAGAATGATGTGATGGACAAGACCCAATCCTAAGCATAGCACAAGATCGTGTAGTTCGTTTTGCTAGAGCTTTTCCAATGTCAAGTATCTCTTCCTTAGACCATGAGATCGTGTAACTCCCGGATACCGTAGAAGTGCTTTGGGTGTACCAAACGTCACAACGTAACTGGGTGACTATAAAGGTGCACTACAGGTATCTCCGAAAGTGTCTGTTGTGTTGACACGGATCGAGACTGGGATTTGTCACTCCGGATTACGGAGAGGTATCACTGGGCCCACTCGGTAGTGCATCATCATAATGAGCTCAAAGTGACCAAGTGTCTGGTCACGGTATCATGCATTACGGTACGAGTAAAGTGACTTGCCGGTAACGAGACCGAACGAGGTATTGGGATACCGACGATCGAGTCTCGGGCAAGTAACATACCGTCTGACAAAGGGAATTGCATACGGGGTTGATTGAATCCTCGACATCGTGGTTCATCCGATGACATCATCGAGGAGCATGTGGGAGCCAACATGGGTATCCAGATCCCGCTGTTGGTTATTGACCGGAGAGCCGTCTCGGTCATGTCTGCGTGTCTCCCGAACCCGTAGGGTCTACACACTTAAGGTTCAGTGACGCTAGGGTTATTAGGAAGACTTGTATGTGATTACCGAATGTTGTTCAGAGTCCCAGATGAGATCCCGAACATCACGAGGAGTTCCGGAATGGTCCGGAGGTAAATATTTATATATGGGAAGTTGTCATGTGGACATCGGAAAGTTTCGGGGGCATATCGGTATTGTACCGGGGCCACCGAAGGGGTTCCGGGGGTCCACCGGGAGGGCCCACCCCTCTTGGTGGGCCACATGGGCCGCGTGGGGCAGGGAACCAGCCCCTGGAGGGCTGGGCGTGCCCCCCTTGGGCCCATGCGCCTAGGGTTGGGGGGGGGGAACCCTAAGGGGGGCGCAACCCCTTTGCTTGGGGGGCAAGCCCCCTCCCTGGCCGCCGCCCCCCTCTAGATCTCATCTAGAGGGGGCTGGCCCCCTTCCCCTTCCCCTATAAATAGAGGGGCGAGGGGAGGGCTGAACACCTGATCCAAGGCGCAGCCCCTCCCCTCCCCAACACCTCTCCTCCTCTGTTGTGCGCTTGGCGAAGCCCTGTCGGAGTACTGCCTCTCCACCATCATCACGCCGTCGTGCTGCTGCTGGAGCCTTCTTCCTCAACCTCTCCTTTCCCCTTGCTGGATCAAGAAGGAGGAGATGTCGTCCGTACCGTACGTGTGTTGAACGCGGAGGTGCTGTCCGTTCAGCACTTGGTCATCGGTGATCTGAATCACGGCGAGTACGACTCCATCATCACCGTTCCCTCGAACGCTTCCGCACGCAATCTACAAGTGGTATGTAGATGCAATCTCTCTCCCATGACTCGTTGCTTAGATGAACTCATAGATGGATCTTGGTGAATCTGTAGGAAAAATTTTAATTTTCTGCAACGTTCCCCAACAGTGGCATCATGAGCTAGGTCCATGCGTAGTTCTCTATTGCATGAGTAGAACACAATTTTGTTGTGGGCGTAGATCTTGTCAACTTGCTTGCCGCTACTAGTCTTATCTTGCTTCAGCAGTATTGTGGGATGAAGCGGCCCGGACCAACCTTACACGTACGCTTACGTGAGACCGGTTCCACCGACTGGCATGCACTAGTTGCATAAGGTGGCTGGCGGGTGTCTGTCTCTCCCACTTTAGTTGCAGCGGATTAGATGAAAAGGGTCCTTATGAAGGGTAAATAGAAGTTGACAAAATCACGTTGTGGTTATTCGTAGGTAAGAAAACGTTCTTGCTAGAACCCAATTGCAGCCACATAAAAGATGCAACAACAATTAGAGGACGTCTAACTTGTTTTTGCAGCAATTGTCATGTGATGTGATATGGCCAGAAGTTGTGATTAATGATGAATGATATATTGTGATGTATGAGATCATGTTCTTGTAATAGGAATCACGACTTGCATGTCGATGAGTATGACAACCGGCAGGAGCCATAGGAGTTGTCTTTATTTTTTGTATGACCTGCGTGTCATTGAAGAACGCCATGTAAATTACTTTACTTTATTGCTAAATGCGTTAGCCATAGAAGTAGAAGTAGTCGTTGGCGTGACAACTTCATGAAGACACAATGATGGAGATCATGATGATGGAGATCATGGTGTCATGCCGGTGATGAAGATGATCATGGAGCCCCGAAGATGGAGATCGAAGGAGCTATATGATATTGGCCATATCATGTCACTACTATATAATTGCATGTGATGTTTATTATGTTTTATGCATCTTGTTTACTTAGAACGGCGGTAGTAAATAAGATGATCCCTTATAATAATTTCAAGAAAGTGTTCCCCCTAACTGTGCAGCGTTGCTAAAGTTCGTCGTTTCGAAGCACCACGTGATGATCGGGTGTGATAGATCCTTACGTTCACATACAATGGGTGTAAGATAGATTTACACATGCAGAACACTTAGGGTTAACTTGACGAGCCTAGCATGTACAGACGTGGCCTCGGAACACAGAGACCGAAAGGTCGAACACGAGTCGTATGGAAGATACGATCAACATGGAGATGTTCACCGATGATGACTAGTCCGTCTCACGTGATGATCGGACACGGCCTAGTCGACTCGGATCGTGTAACACTTAGATGACTAGAGGGATGTCAAATCTAAGTGGGAGTTCATTCAATAATTTGATTAGATGAACTTAATTATCATGAACTTAGTCTAAAACCTTTGCAAATATGTCTTGTAGATCAAATGGCCGCCGCTCATGTCAACATGAACTTCAACACGTTCCTAGAGAAAACCAAGATGAAAGATGATGGCAGCATCTATACGGACTGGGTCCGGAACCTGAGGATCATCCTCATAGCTGCCAGGAAACAATATGTCCTAGAAGGACCGCTAGGTGATGCACCCGTCCCAGAGAACCAAGACATTATGAATGCTTGGCAGTCTCGCGCTGATGATTACTCCCTCGTTCAGTGCATCATGCTTTACAGCTTAGAACTGGGGCTCCAAAAGCGTTTTGAGCAACACGGAGCATATGAGATGTTCGAGGAGCTGAAACTAGTTTTCCAAGCTCATGCCCGGGTCGAGAGATATGAAGTCTCCGACAAGTTCTATAGTTGTAAGATGGAGGAAAATAGTTCTGTCAGTGAGCATATACTCAAAATGTCTGGGTTGCACAACCGCCTGTCCCAGCTGGACATTAACCTCCCGGATGAGGCGGTCATTGACAGAATCCTTCAGTCGCTCCCACCAAGCTACAAGAGCTTTGTGATGAACTACAATATGCAGGGGATGGTGAAGACCATTCCTGAAGTATTTTCAATGCTGAAGTCAGCAGAGGTTGAAATCAAGAAAGAACATCAAGTGTTGATGGTCAATAAGACCACTAAGTTCAAGAAGGGCAAGGGTAAGAAGAACTTCAAGAAGGACGGCAAAGATGTTGCCGCGCCCGGTAAGCCAGTTGCCGGGAAGAAGTCAAAGAATGGACCCAAGCCTGAAACTGAGTGCTTTTATTGCAAGGGGAAGGGTCACTGGAAGCGGAACTGCCCCAAATACTTAGCGGACAAGAAGGCCGGCAACACTAAAGGTATATTTGATATACATGTAATTGATGTCTACCTTACTAGTACTCGTAGTAACTCCTGGGTATTTGATACCGGTGCCGTTGCTCACATTTGTAACTAACAGCAGGAACTACGGAATAAGCGGAGACTGACGAAGGACGAGGTGACGATGCGCGTCGGGAATGGTTCCAAGGTCGATGTGATTGCCGTCGGCACGCTACCTCTACATTTACCTACGGGATTAGTTTTAAACCTCAATAATTGTTATTTAGTGCCAAGTTTGAGCATGAACATTGTATCTAGATCTCGTTTAATACGAGATGGCTACTCATTTAAATCCGAGAATAATGGTTGTTCTATTTATATGAGAGATATGTTTTATGGTCATGCCCCGATGGTCAATGGTTTATTCTTAATGAATCTCGAACGTAATCTTACACATATTCATAGCGTGAATACCAAAAGATGTAAAGTTGATAACGATAGTCCCACATACTTGTGGCACTGCCGCCTTGGTCACATTGGTGTCAAGCGCATGAAGAAGCTCCATGATGGACTTTTAGAGTCTCTTGATTATGAATCATTTGACACATGCGAACCATGCCTCATGGGCAAAATGACCAAGACCCCGTTCTCCGGAACAATGGAGCGAGCAACCAACTTGTTGGAAATCATACATACCGATGTGTGCGGTCCAATGAGCGTTGAGGCTCGCGGAGGGTATCGTTATGTTCTCACTCTCACTGATGACTTGAGTAGATATGGGTATGTCTACTTGATGAAACACAAGTCTGAGACCTTTGAAAAGTTCAAGGAATTTCAGAATGAAGTAGAGAATCAACGTGACCAAAAGATAAAATTCTTACGATCGGATCGTGGAGGAGAATATTTAAGTCACGAATTTGGTACACACTTAAGAAAATGTGGAATCATTTCACAACTCACGCCGCTGGAACACCTCAGCGTAACGGTGTGTCCGAACGTCGTAATCGCACTCTATTGGATATGGTGCGATCTATGATGTCTCTTACCGATTTACCGCTATCATTTTGGGGATACGCTCTAGAGACAGCTACATTCACTTTAAATAGGGCACCGTCTAAATCCGTTGAGACGACACCGTATGAATTATGGTTTGGGAAGAAACCTAAGCTGTCGTTTCTAAAAGTTTGGGGATGCGATGCTTATGTCAAGAAACTTCAACCTGAAAAGCTCGAACCCAAGTCGGAAAAATGCGTCTTCATAGGATACCCTAAAGAAACCATTGGGTATACCTTCTACTTAAGATCCGAGGGCAAGATCTTTGTTGCCAAGAATGGATCCTTTCTAGAAAAGAGTTTCTCTCGAAAGAAGTAAGTGGGAGGAAAGTAGAACTCGATGAAGTACTACCTCTTGAACGGGATAGTAGTGCAGCTCAGGAAAATGTTCCTGTGATGCCTACACCAACTGAAGAGGAAATAATGATGATGATCAAGGTACTTCAGATCAAGTTGCTACTGAACTTCGTAGGTCCACAAGGACACGTTCCGCACCAGAGTGGTACGGCAACCCTGTCCTGGAAATCATGTTGTTGGACAACGGTGAACCTTCGAACTATGAAGAAGCAATGGCGGGCCCAGATTCCAACAAATGGCTTGAAGCCATGAAATCCGAGATAGAATCCATGTATGAAAACAAAGTATGGACTTTGACAGACTTGCCCGATGAACGGCGAGCGATAGAAAACAAATGGATCTTTAAGAAGAAGACGGACGCGGATGGTAATATTACCGTCTATAAAGCTCGACTTGTCGCTAAGGGTTATCGGCAAGTTCAAGGGATTGACTACGATGAGACTTTCTCTCCCGTAGCGAAGCTTAAGTCCGTCCGAATCATGTTAGCAATTGCCGCATACTATGATTATGAGATATGGCAGATGGACGTCAAAACGGCATTCCTTAACGGGCATCTTAAGGAAGAACTGTATATGATGCAGCCGGAGGGTTTTGTCGATCCTAAGAATGCTAACAAAGTGTGCAAGCTCCAGCGATCCATTTATGGGCTGGTGCAAGCATCTCGGAGTTGGAACATTCGCTTTGATGAGATGATCAAAGCGTTTGGGTTTATGCAGACTTATGGAGAAGCCTGCGTTTACAAGAAAGTGAGTGGGAGCTCTGTAGCATTTCTCATATTATATGTAGATGACATACTTTTGATGGGAAATGATATAGAATTCTTGGATAGCATTAAGGCCTACTTGAATAAGTGTTTTTCAATGAAGGACCTTGGAGAAGCTGCTTACATATTAGGCATCAAGATCTATAGGGATAGATCGAGACGCCTCATAGGTCTTTCACAAAGCACATACCTTAATAAGATTTTGAAGAAGTTCAAAATGGATCAGTCCAAGAAAGGGTTCTTGCCTGTACTGCAAGGTGTGAGATTGAGCTCGGCTCAATGCCCGACCACGGCAAAAGATAAGGAAGAGATGAACGTCATCCCCTATGCCTCAGCCATAGGATCTATTATGTATGCCATGCTGTGTACCAGACCTGATGTAAACCTTGCCGTAAGTTTGGTAGGAAGGTACCAAAGTAATCCCGGCAAGGAACACTGGACAGCGGTCAAGAATATCCTGAAGTACCTGAAAAGGACAAAGGACATGTTTCTCGTTTATGGAGGTGACAAAGAGCTCGTCGTAAAGGGTTACATCGACGCTAGCTTCGACACAGATCTGGATGACTCTAAGTCACAAACCGGATACGTGTATATGTTGAATGGTGGAGCAGTAAGCTGGTGCAGCTGCAAGCAGAGCGTCGTGGCGGGATCTACATGTGAAGCGGAGTACATGGCAGCCTCGGAGGTAGCGCATGAAGCAATTTGGGTGAAGGAGTTCATCACCGACCTAGGAGTCATACCCAATGCGTCGGGGCCGATCAAACTCTTCTGTGACAACACTGGAGCTATTGCCCTTGCCAAGGAGCCCAGGTTTCACAAGAAGACCAGGCACATCAAGCGTCGCTTCAACTCCATCCGTGAAAATGTTCAAGATGGAGACATAGATATTTGCAAAGTACATACGGATCTGAATGTCGCAGATCCGTTGACTAAACCTCTCTCGCGAGCAAAACATGATCAACACCAGAACTCTATGGGTGTTCGATTCATCACAATGTAACTAGATTATTGACTCTAGTGCAAGTGGGAGACTGTTGGAAATATGCCCTAGAGGCAATAATAAAAGGATTATTATTATATTTCCTTGTTCATGATAATTGTCTTTTATTCATGCTATAATTGTATTATCCGGAAATCGTAATACACGTGTGAATACATAGACCACAATACGTCCCTAGTAAGCCTCTAGTTGACTAGCTCGTTGGTCAACAGACAGTCATGGTTTCCTGACTATGGACATTGGATGTCATTGACAACGGGATCACATCATTAGGAGAATGATGTGATGGACAAGACCCAATCCTAAGCATAGCACAAGATCGTGTAGTTCGTTTTGCTAGAGCTTTTCCAATGTCAAGTATCTCTTCCTTAGACCATGAGATCGTGTAACTCCCGGATACCGTAGAAGTTCTTTGGGTGTACCAAACGTCACAACGTAACTGGGTGACTATAAAGGTGCACTACAGGTATCTCCGAAAGTGTCTATTGTGTTGACACGGATCGAGACTGGGATTTGTCACTCCGGATTACGGAGAGGTATCACTAGGCCCACTCGGTAGTGCATCATCATAATGAGCTCAAAGTGACCAAGTGTCTGGTCACGGTATCATGCATTACGGTACGAGTAAAGTGACTTGCCGGTAACGAGACTGAACGAGGTATTGGGATAGCGACGATCGAGTCTCGGGCAAGTAACATACCGTCTGACAAAGGGAATTGCATACGGGGTTGATTGAATCCTCGACATCGTGGTTCATCCGATGACATCATCAAGGAGCATGTGGGAGCCAACATGGGTATCCAGATCCCGCTGTTGGTTATTGACCGGAGAGCCATCTCGGTCATGTCTGCGTGTCTCCCGAACCCGTAGGGTCTACACACTTAAGGTTCAGTGACGCTAAGGTTATTAGGAAGACTTGTATGTGATTACCGAATGTTGTTCGGAGTCCCGGATGAGATCCCGGACGTCGCGAGGAGTTCCGGAATGGTCCGAAGGTAAAGATTTATATATGGGAAGTTGTCATGCGGACACCGGAAAGTTTCGGGGGCATATCGGTATTGTACCGGGGCCACCGGAGGGGTTCCGAGGGTCCACCAGGAGGGGCCACCCCTCTTGGTGGGCCACATGGGCCGCGTGGGGCAGGGAACCAGCCCCTGGAGGGCTGGGCGCGCCCCCCCTTGGGCCCATGTGCCTAGGGTTGGGGGGGAACCCTAAGGGGGGCGCAACCCCTTTGCTTGGGGGGCAAGCCCCCTCCCTGGCCGCCGCCCCCCTCCAGATCTCATCTAGAGGGGGCCGGCCCCCTTCCCCCTTCCCCTATAAATAGAGGGGCGAGGGGAGGGCTGAACACCTGATCCAAGGCGCAACCCCTCCCCTCCCCAACACCTCTCCTCCTCCGTTGTGTGCTTGGCGAAGCCCTGTCGGAGTACTGTCTCTCCACCATCATCACGCCGTCGTGCTGCTGCTGGAGCCTTCTTCCTCAACCTCTCCTTTCCCCTTGCTGGATCAAGAAGGAGGAGACGTCGTCCGTACCGTACGTGTGTTGAACGCGGAGGTGCTGTCCGTTCAGCACTTGGTCATCGGTGATCTGAATCACGGCGAGTACGACTCCATCATCACCGTTCCCTCGAACGCTTCCGCACGCAATCTACAAGTGGTATGTAGATGCAATCTCTCTCCCATGTCTCGTTGCTTAGATGAACTCATAGATGGATCTTGGTGAAACCATAGGAAAATTTTTAATTTTCTGCAACGTTCCCCAACACACAAAGCCTGGGCAATACCCTGCATCACCTGCCGAGCTCGTTCGTGCAGTTGTGAAAGCTCTTGCAGCATATCGCCTACAGACCCTGGCATCTCCTCTTCGGGGCGTCCTGTCAACATACCTGTAGACATAACTCTGTCAATACGCCTCCTCGCCGAACTACACTACAGTTCGTCCAAGCACTTACTATAAATGCCGCGTCAAAGCCTACGGTTCTCCTTCACGGAATCCGCGAGCTGAGCCCGAACATCTTTCAATTCAACGCTCAGTTTGAGATTAGCATCTTGCAGCTTATTCTTCTCCTGGATAGACTGCGTCAGCACGCGTTCGCCCGCCTTCAGCCGACTTCGTAGATGCAGCTCATTATCTCCCATAATCTCCGGATTTCCTCTGGGATTGTCTGTCGAATCTTTCGTCAGATTTATAAAACATGCCAAACACACAAACTGGCAGAATGAAATTCTTACCAGAAGAAGCCTTTTCGGACCCCCCTTGTTCGGCTACATTAGCCTTCATTTGGGCCTTACACTCCTCCAGCTCTTGAGACAACTGTGCATTCTTCTCTACAAGAACCTGTGCATTTAAATGATCCTTAAATCAGTTGTGCCAACGGTTTCAAGTCTCAGGGGCTACTACTACACATACTTATTTATTCTCTTATCCGTATATCCTTGACATACTGGTCCGTTGCTCTGGAAAGTCCATCTTGAGCAGCGCGGATATAGGCGTGTCCGGAATTGAAGGCATTGAATGCCTCTTCAGAAAAAATGCCACCATGGAGTACGGCTCGTCGGCGCCGGTGATTCATGGCGCTCTCTACCTCTGAATTTGTGGCGGAAAGCATATCCACATCCTCCGTAGGAGGACAGCTCAGCACTGTCCCCACGTCAGCCTTCGCCCGTGAACCCGGTTCGGGAATTCGGCTGCTGGAAGCGTGGCCGGTAGGGTCCTCGGACATAGTCCGGCGTTTCCTGTTGGGGCATAGTTCAAACTGTCACGCCTCGACAAAAAGACCAAATAAACCACGGGGCAAGTTTAAATGCATACCTCCACGCCTGCGTATCGCTCCTAACCGCCTTCCTTTTAAGCCTATCTTGTCTAGGAGCCTCTTGCTGAGAGGCCCCTGTGGGATCCGCATGACGGCCCGACCATTGTTTCTATAAAAATTACGGCATGTGGTCATAAGGTACGGTGAAATGAAGGAATCCTTTCGAAAGGTTGGAACCTCGACATTACTTACATACGACACGGGAAGCAGTTCAGGACAATCCGTGATGATGGCCACTAAAGAACCGCCACTGCTTGCCTGATAGAAGGTCCCGTCGACGAAATCCACGGATATGTCTGGGTCTTCTTCGAGTCCGGGGTCGTGAGCCTGGCCGGGATCCTCTGGCTGTGGGGAAGGGCTGTTGAATTCTTTTACAACCTTCCTTAGTTCCTTTTATTGAGACAGCAAGGTAAATAATGGTGGTCGAAAAGGTAAGAACGAATAGAGTCGAGTAACAAATAACGACTTACCCAGCTTCGGGGGTTGTACATGGAAAATCCATCCCGCGGTTTAATGCGGAGGAACTCCTCTTCTTCTCCCTTGTACAATTCAAATAGTATCTTCGCCAAAGATGTGGCAGAGTCCGGACCTTTGCGACCACAGCGGGAGGCATCGTCTTCTCCATTGAAGTGCCACATGGGTTTTCCCCTATATTGAAGTGGCTGCACTCCCCTTATAATGCATATTGACATGACCTCAATTATTGTCAATCCTGATTTGGCCAGGGTTTGTATCCGGCTCATCAGGTAGAAGACTTCCCTGTTTTCCTCCTCCTGGGGGCTCCGAGGGCGCCAGCTTTGGCGTTTCTTCAGCGGAGTATTGGTGAACTCAGGAAGGCCCGTCCGGACTGGGTCCAGAAGGGGAACGTCATTTACAAATGGGCTTCGCAGCCCAGGAACACCTCGCAGAGAGCAACGTAGCCCATGATGTGCAGTATGGAGGCGGGGGTAAGATTATGCAACTGGAGACCGTAAAACTCCAGGAGCCCACGAAGGAATGGGTGGATTGGAAACCCGACGCCTCTTAGCAGATACGGGACAAGGCATACCCGCTCCCCTAGAGAAGGGTTGGGGAATCTCTCCGCTTGCTCCCCGCCGTTATAGGTGGCTAGTCCGGATCGGACAGGAACCATATATGCGGGCGGAAGAAACCCTTTGGTCTGTAGCTCTATCAAGCGGCTGTGAGGGATGGACCACGTTTCTCAACACCCTTGCTTTGGGCTAGGGGAGCGGCGAGTAGGGCTGCAGCGACCAGTCATGATGGGATGGCCTCTTTTGGACGCGCTCTGTGAAATGCTTGCTTGGGGGAAGAAGATGTGATTTGGATCTGAATATCCCCATCTCTTCAAATAGACGGCTCACCTGCGGGATTAGGGTGGCAAATGCAAAAATGCCCCGGCCCCTCGTCTTCAATCGACACATGGAGATGGCTATTATGGAGGCACAAAAGCCGAGGAGTACAGTTTTACTGGGAGGCCAGACACTATTCGCCACGATGGGTGCACCGGATTTGGAGAAGAACCCGCCTTGCAATGCCGAAGACAATCTGTGCACCGGACTCATCATCATTGAAGCCTGGTTTGGGGGCCACTGAGGGAGTCCTGGATAAGGGGGTATCCGGACAACCGGACTATATGCTTTGGCCGGACTGTTGGACTATGAAGATACAAGATAGAAGACTTTGTCCCATGTCTGGATGGGACCCTCCTTGGCGTGGAAGGCAAGCTTGGCGATTCGGATGTAGATCTCCTTCTCTGTAAACCGACTCTGTGTAACCCTAGCCTCCTCCGGTGTCTATATAAACCGGAGGGTTTAGTCCGTAGGACTCACGATCATCATCAACAACCATACCATAGGCTAGCTTCTAGGGTTTAGCCTCTCTGATCTCGTGGTAGATCAACTCTTGTAATACTCATATCATCAAGATCAATCAAGCAGGAAGTAGGGTATTACCTCCATCGAGAGGGCCCGAACCTGGGTAAAACATCGTGTCCCCAGTCCCCTGTTGCCATTAGCCTTAGACGCATAGTTCGGGACCCCCTACCCGAGATCCGCCGGTTTTGACACCGACAACTGCCACTATAAATACCCCTGCCTCTTCCTCACTTCACTTTTACTCCGCCCGATCTCACTCCCACTCGAGCTTCCCAAACCCTAGCACCGCCGCTACTTCATCGTCGCTGGTGAGGAAGAGCTTCACTGCCTCGACCTCATCACCGTCGTACTCGCGCCGGTTGCAGATTTCTTCACTCCGCCACCGCCGTAGCCGTCTTCCTCTGCCGAGTTAGGGCGTGGAAGATCTGAACGGACGAACTTCACTTCTACACTCCCCAGTTCATCGTGTTCTTCACTTCGGGTAATTAAAAGCTACTTTTACTGCCCGCTTTGATTCATGTGTTTTTCTTGAAAATCTTCAAAGGTGTTTGTTCTTCAAATCTTCACACACTAAAGACCTCACATGTTATCTGTTCTTGATTCGTTTCTCTATGCAATGATTTTCTTCAAGATTCCTCAATTGTGTGGATTTTCAAATCTGTACAACTCTGGAACCTAAGATTAAGAACGCTTAGTGAAATTCTTCAAGACTCATCTGGTCAAATTCCTCAAACCTGTTCTTTTTGAAAATTTTCTGAGAACGCATATGACCTCTCCAAATTCCTCGCAACTATACTCTGTTCACATGTACAAATGTCCGGTGCTGAATCACCAAGTTCTCATCAACTTAACTCATTTGCAGCATTCCTTGAAGAAAAGTTGCATACCTCTTTAGAAACTTCAGTTGTTCATATTCCTCAGCTGAAGAAAATGGGCGATGGTAAGAAGCCACAGAAAGGAGGAAAGAGGCCTGAGGTCAATACTGCGTTTGAAATCCCTAAGGACATTTATGCTGGATACTGCACTCCTGATGAGGCCAAGTTTGGCAAGAAGGACAAGAATCAGCGCAAGGTGCGCATACAATGGATTGAGAGGAGATGGGCACGAGAATGGAGGGAGTACAAGTATGTTACTCCCAAGTACATGAAGAAATTCATGCTCAACCCTCCATGCTCAAGACCTCCATTGGCACCTGGCCAACTGGCGGATCCCACCAGCCTCAAGCGTGGTGAGGACTATGCTGATGAATGGGCAAGGCGCCAGGCCAAACTGGCCAAGCAAGCAAAGGAAGCAGTGAAGAAATTCAATGCAGACTCTGCTGCTGCTGCTACCGCTGTTGAGGCCTCTGCTAGTCAGCCGAAGAAGGCGATGCCTAAGAAGCCTGCCCACAAGTCAAGCGCTTCTTCTTCAATGCCATCATGGCCAAGCTCCTCAGCAATGCCCTCAAGGCCTGTATCTTCAAAGCCCTCATGGCAAATTCCTCAGTCTGCTCCACCTCCTCCAAAGTCCTCAGTTCCTACGACAAAGTATTCAGCTGCTCTGACCAAATCCTCGGCACCTGTGCATCTCGCCACGTGCCAAAGGACAACTGGCATCTCTATTGCCTCAGGAGCATCTGCTAGCTCC
Source organism: Triticum aestivum (assembly GCF_018294505.1). Taxonomy (NCBI): domain Eukaryota; kingdom Viridiplantae; phylum Streptophyta; class Magnoliopsida; order Poales; family Poaceae; genus Triticum; species Triticum aestivum. Next base: position 563,293,664 of record NC_057807.1, read on the forward strand.
TCTGATGCACCAAGTTCCTCAGCCAGTCCATCCCTGCTGAAGAAAAAGGCCACTGCTAGACGAGGCCTTCGACCAAGTCCTCACAAGAAGCATGTTGCCTTCCAAATCCCCTCTGATGATGATGAGGCTGATGATGATGAACTTGCCGAAATCATCAGGGACAGGCAAGCCAGGGCTGCTAGAGCCAAAGGCAGCAATGTGCCACTACTTCTGGATCCCAAGTTGATCCTCGATTTCATTGACTTATGGCACAAGGACCCTACTACACCTTTGCCGGAGATGAACCTCACTCCTGGTCAAAGTCATGTTCTAACTCATTTCATTGAGGAAGAGAAGTGGAAATATGAACAAGGCCGAAAACTGAAGAAAGCGCAGTACAAGAAACAACGCTACCTCAAGGATAATGTCCTCACTCTTACCCCTGATCAACTCATTGCTGTACAAGCTGAAATCAAGCAACTGAGTGATGATTTCAATTGGTACTATGCTGATTGGAAGGGAGTAACATTTACTTCAACTGCCACTGCTCCGGTGCACGTTGAATTTCCTCAGGCTGAAGCATCTGCTCAGCCTACTGAAGAACATGCCAGCACCGCTGATGTCAGTCAGGCTGCTGAAGAAAATGAGAGTACCAGGGCTGATGACTCAATTCCAGCCACTGAAGAAATTGCCAGGGCATCCACTAGTGGTGCGCCTGAAAAAAATGAAGTCAGGGCAACTGCAACAGTTGTGCCTGAAGAAAATGAACCAAAGTCATATGCACCTCCTGCGTCTACACCAGCTCCGATCCTTCCATCTGCATTAGATGTGAAGAAGACCAAGGCTGCAGAGCATGCAATGATGAAAAATAGGAAGGCATCAGCTTCATCAGATTCTTCAGCTCCGAAGAAAATGAAGCCTTTGACAAGTTCAGCTGAAAATCCTATTGATGCCGTTCCTGTCTCTTTCATGCCATCAAAGGACCTAGTTCCGTTTGGTGAAGATTATGAGATTCCCGAGGAATGCGATGAAGAAACTCCTTCTGCTGCTTCGACAGAGCAGTTGGATGAAGAAATTGAAGTGGATAGAATCCCTTCAACCCCAGTCATCTCCTCACCTATGCCTCAGTTCACTGCTGAAGAGGTAGGTGTTGAAGAAATGGAAGATGAGGATGTGGACATCGGCTTTACCACACCCGTACTGAATGATGACTTTTGGGAAAGTCAGCACCCCAACTCGCTGTTGTTCACTCCTCTCCAAGCAATTCCTCAGTCCCCATCAGCTACTGAAGTGCAGATGGGATCTGATGAACCTCATGCAACCCTGTCCGTCCATGAAGAAATTCCAGCCACTAGCGCTAAAGAAAATGAGAATGAAGAATCGATGACCTAGGCTGCAGCTGCAGAAGAGCCTAAAATTCCTCAGCATGAGGAACCCGAGATTGCGATTCCTGAGGTGGTAATGCAGATCACTGACACCCCTTAACCCAAGCCAAAGGATCCCTTCTCAAAGAAGCAAAAATTAAAGGCTGATGATTTTTTCGGCGAGCGTGTATTCTTCACTGAATTCAACCCATATGACAATGCTCGTCTTAGAAGGAAGCGGTTCTGGACTGCCAGCCAGGCCAACTTCTATTCCTTAGTTCTCTTCGACAAGGACAAAGTCTTCGACCACGAGCACATTCCTCATGTAGACATGGAATCTATGCCTTGTTTCACGCTGGTCCTCAGTATGCTTCACGATGTAGGTCTGCTTAACTTTTTCACTGACATCGTTGACTGGAATGAAGAGCTAAGTCTTCAATTCTATGCAATGCTGCATATCACTAGTGAAGCACATGACATCAACTCCTGGGTGTTGGACTGGATGATCGAAAACACTCATTACAAGGCACCAGCCTCTGAATTGCTTTGTGCCTTGCCAATCAGTCCTCCACCAGAAGATGCTCGTTGTCTGTATGATGAGCCTGAACTCACTGACCACTATATGCAAAAGCTCATGAAGCCGCTAAAGCCTGGACAAGTCCAAAGGACCAAATTCCTCGTGAAGGATTTGCTGTATGTACCCAGGACCATCTATCGCATTCTGACGAAGACTATCAGTCGAATCAAAGGTCATGACTCCTCTGATGAAGAAATTGTGGGGATGATGAAGAATATGCTCTTCAACATCATGCATTGCATCCCTATTAATTACCATGATTTCTTCATGAGGACTCTTGCTAATGTTGCACTTTCACCATTTGAGCTGAAGCCTTATGCTCCATGGATCATGAGATTCCTCAGATCAAGGTCTTCACTCAACTACAAGGCTGGCACTCTGAACCATGGCAGCTACTTGCCCCCGATTGAAGTCCACAAACGGACATATTCTTCAACTAAAGGAAAGGGCAAGGCACCTACTATTATCGATGAAGGCAGTCGTCCATTGGATGGTCAGTTCCACAAAGCTGCATCTTACTCCACCAATGATGACTCTGCCACACATGATTCTGCTGCCAATGCTACCAAGTCAAGTCCTCAAGCTACTACTCCTCGCGTGATGACTGACCGTGAACTGCTTATAAGTCTTCACCAGAAGGTGGATCGAAACCACAAATGGGTTAAGCGTCAATTTGGTTCTATTCTTCACAACATGACCTCTACACATAATTCAGTGAAGAAAAACCATTACTACCTCCATGAAGTGTTTGATCGCACCTGGGCTATTCTGTCACATCTGTATGGTGAAGAAGATCTGAAGCAAATGGGCTTCAAAGAGGACTTTCACTGGTCTTCTCCTCCGCCGAAGAAGCTCAAGAAGGTCAAGGTTCCTCCCTTGGTCGCAAGTTCATATTCCTCATCCCGTGAAACAGACGAGTATGAAGACTTGGACACTGCAGCAGGCCCTACATCGACTCAAGACCCCAATAACGTTGGTGCTCCTCCATCTTCATGATATTCTTCGAGGGCGTTAGTCCTTATTTTCAACCCTTTTGGTCATTCGATGACAAATGGGGAGAAATTTGAGTTAGTCTTCAAGCGAGTCTATTCTATATGGGCGTTTTTTTGCTAAGTTACAACTCTCGTTCTTCTCATGACTTTGCTAGATCGAGTTGTAATCTTAAACTCTATGGTGGTCTGATACTTTTGCTGTGTTCTTCTGCATGCTTATTCCTCATTAATGTTAATGCACGCATGCTGAATTACATCAGTCACCATATTTCATCATGCATTTCAAATTCTTCATGTTATATGTCAAATGCGTGTATGAATTACAAGATATAGGGGGAGATCTCCATGATTATAATCTTCAAGTGTGCATTGCTTCAAAAGCAACTTCCTCACTATGCACATCTTCAGGGGGAGTTCTTCTATATCTTGCAATCAAATTCCTCATTATCAGTATTTACACTTCATATGTTTATCCCCGTTGAAAACTTAACCTATATTGTCATCAATCACCAAAAAGGGGGAGATTGTAAGTGCATCTAGTGCCCCTTAGTGATTTTGGTGTATTGAACACTTATAGGTTAAGAGACTGATGCGTTTGTAAGTGTACACAGGTCTATAAGTCTATGAGGAGTTTGATATTTACAGAGAAAGTCGACCCCTAAAAATGAAGTTCTTCATCTGAAGACTTTGGATTTCTGAAGACTTTCTAAAGACTTTGAAAGTGAAGAAATTGGTGTGACCTTGAAGACTTGGTAATCATTCGAGGAACATGAAGCGTGAAGACTCTTGTTTTTACTGTTTCATTTTCTCTTTCTTGAGTCATAGGAAACACCGTACTGTTAAAGGGGGTCGAGGAAATACTAAGGAAAAATTTCCATGTGATGCTCAACTCAAAATCCTACACCTACCAATCCTTTCGAGTGAAGCCATTGGAAATCTCACACAGTTCAGTCATATTCTTCAGTGACAGAGACGAAGTTCTTCTGGTCTCTGAGGAATTTGTTCTGACTGAGGATTTAGGAATTCGCCAGTGCGGATTGCCTACAAAGTGAGGAACATGATAGCCCTGAGGTATTTGAGAGTCAAATATTCCGACCGTTGCTGTGCTACGCGCCAACTGTCCCAAAATATCTACCCACCTAACGGTCATATCATTGAAGGGCATTTATGTCTTATCATGTCGGGCTGCTCCCTAGGCTATAAATAGCCGCCCCCCTACAACCACTAGTTGGTTGGCTGCTCCGAGAGAAACTGACACTTGTCATTTGAGAGCAACCCATCCTCCGAGGACTTTGAGTGAAAATCATCAAGTGAGGAAATCCAAACCCCCAAACCTACAAACCCCAAAGTGATTGAGCATCATTGAAGAGATTGATCCTGCGTGGATCCGATGCTGTTTCCTTTGAAGACTGTGCTTCTTCCAGACGGTTAGGCGTCAAGGTCTAGAGCATCCAAGAGGAATTGTGGATCGCCGAGTGACCGAGCTTGTGAAGGTTCGAAAGTCACCTGAAGACTTACCACGAGTGATTGGGCGAGGTCTGTGTGACTTTAGCTCAAGGAGAATACGGTGAGGACTGTGTGTCCGGGACTGGGTGTCCTCGAGTTTAAATACTCAGCCTCTCCAACCAGATGTACAACTGAGACAGCAGTTGGAATGGTCTACCAAATCATTGTCTTCACCGAGCTTACTGGTTCTATTTGTTCAACTCTTTCATTTCCTCATCTCTGTTGTTGTGTGCTTGTTCATATCTGTTTGAAGACTTTTGTCTGAAGATTTTCTCAATTTCCTCAATTCAATTTGTTCAGTCTATCCGTCTTCATCTTGTGTTATCCTGTATTTACTCTTTCGGTACTCTGTGCTTGTCTTCATTTCATCATGATGACTATGCGTGTGTTCTGCTATGTTTACTTTTGAGTACTTATTCCACTGCAAGTAGTTCTTCATTTCGGAATTTCCTCATCAGCAAATTCCTCAGTGAAGAATTCACAAAAATCGCCTATTCACCCCCCCTCTAGTCGATATAACGCACTATCACAAGGCTTCTTTGTTTTTTATCGATCTGTCATTGTCGGCATTTGTTTCTCTTGTCATTTCTTTTGGGCGTGACTGTGCTGCTTCCGCCCCAGCACCTATCGTTTGTTGTCTCGGTCGGTTGCTTAGTGGGGGGACACCCTTTTTCGATAAGGTGTGTCTCCGGTAGATCTATCTTTGATGGATTTGCTCGGATCTCATAGTTGTTCGTCTACGTTCGTGTGTCTTCGGTTTGGATCCTTCCGATCTACGTTATTTTTCATCGGCGGCGGTTGCTGTTCTGGGGTGCTGGTCCTATGGGCCATAGCACGACGACTTTCCGACTATCTACTACAACAAGTTGTGCCCGACTCTGGCGATAGAGGGGCGATTACGGCGACACGTCGTCGGCTCGCTTCACTGCTTGTAGTTGTCGCTAGGTGGTCTATGGATCTGGATGTAATGTTTATTTCTGGTGTTCGTTGTACTGACATGATTAAAGATCCTGCAAAAAAACACAAGGAAGCTTGGGTATTTTCTCTATTGTTTTCCACTAGTTGCACCTTCTTTTTTACTTCCTCCGTTTCTAAATATAAGGGCCTGTTTGGTTTCAAATAAGTCACCAACTTATAAGTCAGGTGACTTAAAACCAGTGACTTATAAGTCACACCTGTTTTTGTCACCTAACTTGTAAGTCACTTGACCACACCAATCCACATCATGCATGTGATGGGACCCACACAAAAGGGGGTGACTTATAAGTTTTAAGTTGGGGTGGAGCAACTTATGACTTATAAGTTGGGGTGACTTATAAGTTGGGTCTGTTTGGCAAAATAAGTCACTTTTTTCGCTTTTCGACTTATAAGTTGGTGACTTATTTGGAACCAAACAGGCCTAAGTCCTTTTAGATATTTTAATATATACTACTATCGATTTCAAAAAATAATAATATATATACTACTCTTTCTGTCCCAAAATAAGTGTCTCAACTTTATACTAACTTTAGTACAAAATTGTACTAAGGTTGAGACACTTATTTTAGAACGGAGGGAGTACATACGGAACAAAATGAGCGAATCTACTAAGTTTGGAGCACAAAGTAAAATGTAATGGAATCAATCTGTTTAGAAATCTTACGATGCCATAGAGCAGATGGTGCCATTTGGTGGTACTGTAATAAGTTGTTTGGTGTTCGTTTAGAGTACCGCGATAGGATCGACGATATCTATTTTTTGGTCCACGGAGCCATTAGGTTATGTGAAAGAAAAATAATCTTGGAACAATGTTCATTCATCGTCGGTTGGTTTTGGAAAACAGGGAGCATTTCTTGCTAAGTAAATAGGCAATTTTTCGACTAATTTAATCCATAAGTAGATGACTAGCATGGCATTGATAGAATTAACAACATACTGGTACTGGTCTAAACAAGCATGTACTACGCAAACAGTAGACAAATCTACACATGATGCTAGTACTGCTAATACAGAAATAATCAGGAGAGGGATAAACGTGTTATACCCTCCAGTAGGCCATGCAGAAGCTGCCGCGGCGGTGGTGGCAGCAGCAGCGTCCTCGGCAGCCTTCTTGTCGGCCTCGGTCTTCTCGGCGGCGGCACGTTCACCGTCGGTGGACATGGTGATGACGGAGACGACGCAGTCGTAGAGGAAGTAGTGGATCGGAGGCGAGCAGTCGCGTAGTCGCTTTCCAAAAACCTATCCGCCTCTCTCCCGTACAGGAACCGGAGAGACGGGGTTTCGAAGACCTGCTCTCCCATCGACCATGTACGCGGCGGACGGGATGGAGTCACCGGAAGCAGTAGCAACAAAGGAACGACGGTGGGCAGTTCGCATGGAGCAGATGTGATCTGATCGTGGCAGCTAGAGTTAGGAGGCACCCCACACTTATATAGGTGCAGCTGTGTGGAGAGACGTGGGCTCGACCCATGTTCGAGTCAGTGACGGCCCACAATCTGACGTCTTAGATCGTGGCCCAGCTGTTAGAAACTCTCTGTTAGTGACTGGCAAAAATAAGCGCATAGGTGTGAGCTCGGCTCGGCTCATACCCGCGACGCGTCGTGGCGAGGCGGGCGGTAGAGGAGGAGCATGCGAGGGCCTCTTCTCTTCTCAAGCTCCAATAGCATGTAGAAGAGCCACCCTTATAAGGAGGTCCAACTCCTCTTTCACTTCCGGGGTGGGACTAAACTTCCCACCTCCACCTAGTGTCAATAAACCCACATGGGCCCTTATAGATTTTCCAGAAATTACTATATGGGCTTAAGGCCCATCTGAAATTTCAGCAATCCCCCACCAGATCTCGAGGGCCCATTGTGTCCTCTGTTCCAATTGCTGTTTCGATATACTAGTATTTCAGTGAAGACCTGTTAAGGTTGAGCTTCACCTAGAGCAAGTAGCTACACTCCTTCACAACTGAACAATGGACTATGCGTTGAATTGTCAGTTTGGCGTAAAGAAGCTTCACCACATGTCTTACTAGTACTAGGCTATCGAAGGCTGACCCCTCGGGTGGAGCATATAAGTCACACGCCTGGCCTATTCATGAGCTTACTAGAGATCACCCCAATCTCATAGACTGTGACCAGCAATCGGGCTCACATAGGTGTGTTCCTCCAAAGATCGCTCTGTAGGATAACATCTTGCTTAGATAAGCTTTGGAATGCATTAAGACAATAGTCATCCTACCATACAGTATCGAGAGTATTGCATCTCCAACGGAGTGGGTTAGTATAGTTACTCTCCCCAGTTCACCACTGGCTTGTTTTCCCAGGTCCCACTTCACAGGATCTCCGATCACATAGGTTGGGTGACTACCATGGCAACTCATGTGGGTCTCATACCCATCTCCCTCGATGCATTATCTATCACAACACGTGATAGACCTTTTGTAGATGGATCTGCCAGATTCTTAGCCGTATGGACATACTCCAACGCTATCACTCCGGAGTTTCTTAATTTTCTGACAGCTTTTAGTCTCATTCTTATGTGTTTTGTTGGACTTCATGTTGTCCTTTGAACTCTTCACCCTGGTGATGATAGTCTGATTGTCACAGTTCATAAGGATAGTCGGAACTGGTTTATCAACCAATGGGAAGTCCATGAAAAGATCTCGAAGCCATCCTGCTTCGACACCAGATGTGTCTAATGCTGTTAATTCTGCTTCCATTGTCGATCTCGTTAAGATCGTTTGCTTGCAAGACTTCCAGGAAACAGCGCCACCTCCAAGAGTAAACATATACCCAGTTGTGGCCTTCATCTCATCAGCATCAGAGATCCAATTCGCATCACTATACCCTTCAAGTACCGACGGGTATCTAGTATAGTGAAGTCTGTAGTTCAGAGGCGGTGGCATGTTCAGCGTCGATGTACATGGTGATGACAGAGACGACACGGTCGAAGAGGAAGTAGTGGATCAAAGGCAAGCAGTCATGTAGTCGCTTCCCAAAAACCTATTCACCTCTCTCCCGTACAGGAACCGAAGAGACGGGGTTTCGGAGACCTGCTCTCCCGTCGACCGTGTACACGACGGACGGGATGGAGTCACCAGCAGTAGTAGCAACAAAGGATTGACGGTGGGCAGTTTGCGTGGAGCAGATTGATCTGATCGTGGCGGCTAGGGTTAGGAGACACCGCACACTTATATAGGCGCAGCCGCGTGGAGAGACGTGGGCTCGACCCACGTCCGAGTCCGTGATGACCCACAATTCGATGTCTCAGATCGTGGCCCAGCTGTCAGAAACTCTCCGTTGCCGAGCCGTGGCGTGGCTTGGCGTGGCGTGGCGAGGCGAGGCAAGTGGAGTAGGAGGAGCTCGCGAGGGCCTCTTCTCTTCTCATGCTCCAATAGCATGTAGAAGATCCACCCTTATAAGGAGGTCCAACTCCACTTCCACTTCCAGGGTGGGACTAAACTTCCCACCTCCACCTAGTGCTAATAAACCCACATGGGCCCTTAAAGATGTTTCGAAAATTACTATATGGGCTTAAGGCCCATCTCAAATTTTAGCATTTCTCCTCGTGGAGCTTATCTGTTCCATCGCTTGAGCCAGACATGTGCCAATATGTTTGGCATGACCATTCTCGTCCAAAATTGCAAGGGTTTGCTTGGAAACTTGCTACTTAGGATGTTGACAAATAAATGCTATAGAACTTCAAAAAGTAACATTGAAATGTCAACTTACGGACTTGTCTAACATTTATGGTTGGTGGCGTTGGTGGTGAATGGTTTTGTGCCATGTTCAATGCACGTAAGCTTGGGCTTTTTGTGGATAAATGCATCGTGCTTGGATATTGATGATGACATGAAGTTTTAATTTAGGGACAATTGCATTTTTACCCCTAGTTGGTTCCTACCCACAGGTTTTGCCCTTACTTTTTGAGCTTGCTCAGTTTTGCCCTTACTTTTTCCGTCGAGATCCGTCGAATGCCCTTTTACCGTTTGACCAAAACTTTGAAAATTCATAACTAATACATATGAACTCGAAAAAAATGCAAATAAGATATCAAAATGTTCAGATAAACATTACCTTTATGGGAATATCATTTGCATTCAGGACAAAAGCAACATTTAAACTACCCGAGGTAATTAATGTTATTCACATTATTAAAAGTAAATAGGTACAAACAATATTTTTTTCATGAATAAAAATTATATCCAAATGTAGGTCATGTTTTCTGAACATCCTAATACCTTATTTGCATTTTCCTGAGTTCGTATCAACTTGTTATGAAGTTTCCAAATAATGGTCAACGTTGTTAGAACATTCATAACAAGTTGATACAAATTTAGAAAAATGCAAATAAGTTATCAGGATGCTCAGAAAACATCACCTGCATTTGCATGTAATTTTTATTCATGAAAAAATATTGTTTATACCCATTTATTTTTAATAATATTAATAAAATTAATTAACTTGGGTACTTTAAATGATCCTTTTGTCCTGAATGCAAATGATATGCCCATAAAGGTAATGTTTATCTGAACATTTTGATATCTTATTTGCATTTTTCTGAGTTCACATGAATTAGTTATGAATTTTCAAAGTTTTGGTCAAACGGTCAAAGGGCATTCGAGGGACCTCGATGGAAAAAGTAAGGGCAAAACTGAGCAAGCTCAAAAAGTAAGGTCAAAACCCGTGGGTAGGAACTAACTAGGGGTAAAAATGCAATTGTCCCTTTAATTTATTGGCTATTTGTGTTATGTGGGTTTGGCATCTTAACTAAAAATGAAATTATTCATAAAATAAATTCATACGTCCAAGTTGCACAATGATAAAAGGAAATTAACATTATTAAGAATTAGCAAATGGGCTGTAAATTACCAGTGTTCGTAGAGAGATGGCTCTCCCTCTCCTCTCCTCTCCCTCTCCCACCTGCTTCCACCACACGCTGACCAAGGATGGCGACCTCTAACCTAGTTGATCATGGACGGTCTACTGCATTGGGATTTCTCTCCCGGCCTAGCGGTCGCGGCTCAGGTGCGTCAACATTTTGGATCCTCGGTGCACTTCTCCCCCTCTGGTTCGCTCAAAGAGTACTTCTTGGTGGTTCATTTCTCTTCAGCAAGTTTCCCTCTCAATGAAGATTCTGTGGCCATTGCTCTACAATGTTGCGTTGGGGGGCTCCCTTTGGTTCTCAAGGTTTTACATCTCTCTGGTAGGAGATACAGGTTTTCTGTGCCCTCCAATAAAGTTGGACATTTCATATATGACCTCAAGGACAGAATCCGGCCAGACTTTGTGTGCCATTTTAATCTGTTTAGGCCCAATTCTAATGGCCCTATGGTACCTGATTCTTTGTGGCATCTTGATGATCATAACTGATGTGGCTGCTCACTCATCGATTGCTATTAAGTCAAAATATAAGTTCATAGAGCAGTTTGCTAGTGATTGGACTTCATCCTCTATGGAGCTAGCAAAATTTGGTATTTTGTCTAAGGAATTGGGGGTCACACCTGTGGCAACCTTGCGGGAGAACTCGTCGGCGGCAAGCAAGTCGCCGGAGCTGATGCTGCAAAATTCAAATCATGGTCAAACATTAATTACAGGCATTTACCCTCTTGCCTCGTCTGCGGGTATTACTTTTGGTAGTTTCCAACCTTGCAATATTGAGAGAATTAAGGACATTAATTACAGATTGCAAGGTTGTCGGTATTATGAGAATACTTGGAGCAAAATTCCGAATTTTATGTTATTCCATATTCGAGACCAACGTCTCTTTGGATATTCGGATGCTCATATCAAGACTATTTGGTCCCTGGACTCGATTCCTCCTATGGATTACATTTTTGGCAGGCTTAATTTGTGCTCATCATGCCATTCTCTGGGCCACCAGGCCGCTTTATGTCCCAGTAATTCTTACCAAGTTTGTCTTAATGACACCTGTAGTTGCGCCCTCCCAGTTCAACAGATTATTGAGGATGGGCTGACTCGTGACTTGGGCCTACGACAAGATTCGCGCTCCCGGGCCTGCTCTATTTGTGGTTCCAATAAGCATATCTTTTTCGAATGTCCAGCTTATCTCAAATGTGATCGGTTCTGGGCCACACTAAGCATCATTGCTTTGATCCAGCAGCCAAACATTATTTCTGGCAGCCCAAAGATGGAAAGGAAACGGTGATTGAAAAAACTGATACAACAAATAGACAGGATCATTCCGTGAAAGGCAAGTCTCCCATTTTTAACGATACTGAGTCGGAATTGATATCCACAAATATTACTACTACAGACACGTTTGGAACTGATGCTCTAATTGATCCTCGTCTGGTTAAATCAAGCTCTGCTAGGATTCTTTCCACATATCAGCAATTACTATCCGCACCTACCTATCGGCCCTCCACTATGCACGCTCGATCTGCAGCCTTCCATCGCTCTAGCAGTGGTTGGCAGTGACACGTGGCTTCATCCTACCACCAAGGACGATGCTCCAAGAGAGAATTTTGGGTTCCCAAGCCCTCCCGGCCTGCTACCGATACGCATTCTGCCTCGCCCTGCATGCTCTCCCCTACTCCGCTGCAGACGCCTCCACCACCAACAATGGCCAACTTCCCCGTCAACATCGTCCCCTACCTCCCACAGGGCATGACGGTGGAGCTCGGTCCAGCTGATCGGAAAGTGCGGTGTGATATGGTGGTTAGCACGGTGCCTCCTCTTCGTCATGACTTCTTGGCCATCGCTAAAGCAAACAGGTCCATCCCGCAGCACCAGAAAGCGGCTCTCAGAGACACAATCCAAGGTTTGATCCATGAATCTCACTTCTTCCCCACTGAAGTTGAAGATCATCCATTAGGGATTGGCATTTTTGGATTTGATGATTCATTGATCCGAGACTCTATTGTGAGCACCACGTTTGAGCTAGATGAATTTCAAGAAGAGGAACACACTGTTATCTCATTTGTCCCCCATGATGCTGCATTAAACATGAGACTCACCACTTTTGGGCCTGAGATTTGGCTTCTTTATGTTGGGTTTCCTTATGATTATCAAACTCAACATTATATTCACAAGTCTGTTGATACTTTTGGTACTTTGGTTGAGTGGCATAACCCATGAGGTGACAGGAGGTTTGTCCTGCTTAAAGCTAGGGTCATCCATCTTCGTTTGGTCCCTAAAAGTATTGTCATGAGGCAGATTGGTGGGGCTCGTCATTGCTGGAAGGTTGCGGTCACCATTCTTCGCAGCAGCGATTGGAATGCACATTTACCAGAAGTACCGCCAACCGGAGAAGATCCCCCCCAGATGATGGTATTCCTCATTCTCTCTTTGGTGATGGCCTGACTGCGGAGCAGATTTACCAGACACAACTCCACAATTGGATGGCCCAAAATGTGGCAGCTGACCAAGTCAACAATGCAGCTAACAACGTAAATGATGAGGTTGTTGTTGATCAAGGAAACCACATGTAGTTTCAGGCACATTGGGGTGCTTGGCCTTCCCCTACCCCTCCCGCTGCCTATAACTTTCAGGCCTGGCTTGCAAGTGAAGGCCTTCAGGTGGCTGATGCCATGCTACCTGAGAATAACCTTCAAGACAGCCCTACCATGGCTTGGAATGATTCTATTTCTCAGCACAGCAGCTCCAGTTCTAGTGCAAACTCTGATGAATTTGTTTTAGTGCCTATTAACTTTCTGAATTCTTTGTGGAGGATCAACAATGTCAACACTGTTAGTGCTTCTCAGGCTCCTCGGCCACAATCGGCTCCAACACTCCATATTGATCTCTCCCCCAATAACTCGGGACTGCAACTGTCATGGTCTGATCAGGGAAACACGATTGCATCTTTGCTCCTTGATAACTCAAGGCCAGCGAGACAAATCTCTTCTTTTCTTATGCAGACTATCAGGCCTATTTTTTCCACTTTTGGACCTTGGAGTTCGGATCTCGGATTCAGAGACAGTATGAATGTTCATGTTCAGGTGTCCAGCCACAATGGATCTTTCATTATCACTGCAGAGCATCAAGTCACTAGAGATAATGCTGAATCTATCACCGCTATGCATAGTTGGGCAGTCGATGATTCTGACACCCTGATGCCCTGCCTACACTGACATCGAGCAGTTACACTTTGCTGACAACTCCTTCTACTGATGATAACTCTTTGTTTGCTCTTAGTGCCAGTAATGCAACTACTAGTTACCATGGAAAGATCCAGGTCCCTGAATCTGCAGTCAGCCTCCGGCGCAGTGCCCACTCTAACAAGTATGATGGTTTCCGAGTCCAGGCTATCACTGACACTAAGAAGAAAGCTTCCAAGGTTAAACCACGGCACACTCCGGCTGCTCCTTCTTCAGTTGTTATCATGGAAATCGATGATGATGCGGTGCCTCCTCCCACACCAATCCAGGTGATCCAGCAGGTGGGCATGCTCAAATGCGCCATTCCGGCAGAAGAACTTACTAATGATGCGTTCATGGCCTCTTTAGATGCGGGGTTGTCCTCTTCTGCTTAATTTATTTGTGTCTCTCCTTGAATGGGTCTTTTGGTTAATTGGAACATTTTATGTTGGAACATTTGCAGGTTAAATTCTAGCGACAAACAATTAGCTCTGTCCAATGCTATCGTTGCTAGTGGCTGTTCGGTTTTATGTCTGCAAGAAACTAAAAAATCCGTTAGATCATGCATTCATCAAGTCCTGTTGCCCATGTCATTTTGATCATTTTGCTTTTGTTCCTTCACGTGGGGCTTCGGGTGGGATTGTCACCATTTGGAACAATGTTGTTTTTACTGGTACGGTGATTGCTTTGGAGGAATTCGCTCTGGTCATAAAATTTCATTCGACACAATCCTCTCAATCCTGGACTCTCGTGAATATCTATGGACCCTGCCAAGGTGATCCACGTGTAACTTATACTAATTGACTCTCGTGAAAAAATGGTGCACCACTCGTTCGGTTCGTTTTGGCGATGAGAACTCTAAATTTTTCCAGGCCATGGCATTAGAACGATACAGAAGGAACAATATAGCCTCCCTCACCCTCCAAGATGGCACTGTAGCCAAAGATCATGCGAGTAAAGAGTCTGTCATCTTTCACTCCTTCAAAGAGAGACTAGGATCCTCCTCCAAGCATGAGATGAACTTTAATCTTCAAACAGTCATTAAGAAGATTGATGGACTTGATGCTCTAACTGTCCCATTCACCAGACAGGAGATTGACCTAGTAATCAAAGAAATCCCAGCCGACAGGGCACCAACACCGGATGGATTTAATGGCTCATTCCTCAAGTCTTGTTGGCATATAATAAAGGAAGACTTTTATGGTTTATGTGACCAATTCTTTGATGGTGGACTCAATCTTGAGAGCATTAATGATGGTTATATCACTCTCATCCCCAAGGTTGCCGCGCCACAAGGAGTCAATGATTTCCGACCAATCACACTTCTTAATTGCTGTCTCAAAGTCATGACAAAACTTCTGGCTAATTGGTTGCAAAAAGTTATCTTGAAGATTATATATCGCAACCAATACGGTTTTCTGAAAAAGAGGTCCATCCAGGACTGCCTTGCATGGGCTTTCGAGTATATACATCAATGCCAAACTTCTAAGCAACCAATTGTCTTGCTCAAGTTGGACTTCGCCAAAGCGTTCGATACTATAGAACATGAGGCCATGTTGGAAATTATGAAACACATGGGGTTCAATGATAAGTGGTTGGGCTGGATCAAAGATATTTTCTCCTCTGGCAAATCCTCCGTTCTCCTTAATGGAGTGCCAGGTTGACAGTTCCATTGCAAATGTGGTGTTCGACAGGGGGATCCACTATCCCCCCTCATTTTTGTCCTTGCCGCTGACCTACTCCAAGCGGCTATCAATGATTCTTATAGAAGAAATGAACTGAAACTGACTTTTCATCGAACCAACCAATCGGACTATCCGGTGATACAATATGCTGACGATACAATCATGTTACTCCCGGCCTGTGCTGATCAAGCTACTTTAGTCAAGCAAATCCTCACTGATTATGCAACCTCCATTGGGCTTAAAATCAGCTTTCACAAGTCAACCCTTGTACCCCTGAATTGTGATGCTGCCACTGCTCAACATATTGCACAAATCTTTGGTTGTGTGATAGGAAAACTACCTTTCACCTACGTTGGACTACCCATGGGTACCTCAAAACTGATGGTGCAAGATCTAATGCCTTTAGTCTGTGGAGTTGAAAGACGTCTCTCCTCAACTTTGTCGATGATATCTTATGGAGGCAAACTGTCGCTGTTGAATTCTGTCATCACGTCTTTGATAATCTTTGTGCTATGTACACTGAAATTACCGCCAAAGATTATTGATCTTCTAGACAGAATCAGAAAGAAATCCCTTTGGACAAAGAAAACGGACGATGGAGACAAGTGCAACTCACTGGCCTCCTGGCATATGGTCTGCCGTCCTAAAGAATGTGGAGGTCTCGGGGTACTAGACATTAAAACCCAAAGTGATGCATTGCTCATGAAGTACCTCCATAAATTCTAGAATCGTTGGGACGTACCATGGGTTGATTTGATATGGTCTACCTACTATATTGACAAGATCCCACATGCCTCAGACCCTTGCGGTTCGTTCTGGTGGAAAGACATTCTCAAACTTACTCCAACTTATCGAGGCATCTCCAATGTGACAGTCCATTCGGGAGACACGGTGCTGATGTGGAAAGACCTTTGGCTTGATGAGGTACTTGCAGAATCACACCCACGTGCATTTTCATATGCTAAACTTGAAGATATCTCGGTCAGAGATTTCCTTGGGAGCCCCAATCTCAATGAAACCTTCCACCTACCACTCTCCATGCAATCACATGATGAGATGAGACATATCCAGGAAATCACAGCACATGTTGGTAACCAAGCAGACATGGTTGGGAGAGATCAGTGGTGCTATGCCTGGGGATCAGACGTCTACACAACCAAAAGTTACTACAAATTCTACTTTCGGGACGTGACAACTCACAAATCTTACAAATGGCTCTGGAAATCTTCGGCCACAATGAAAATCAAGGTTTTTAGGTGGTTACTTCTCTCTGACCGTCTTAACACAAGAAATATGCTCAAGAGAAGAAGTTACAATATTGGAGACAACTATGGGTGCATCCTCTCCAGTAGCAACAATGAGGAAACTTTTGAACATATGATCTTCCACTGCCCATTCAACAAGGCATGTTGGGACACTTTGCATATCCACTGGGCTTCACATGGAGATTGATTGCTTTGGATCCAAGAAGCCAAATCTGTTTGGAACAACCCTATGTTCATGGAGATATTCCTATATGCCTCTTGGAGCATGTGGAAAGAGAGAAATAATAAACATTTCCGAGGTATTGATCCTACTATTAGCTCATGGGCAAGAAGATTCAAAGATGACTTCTCTCTCCTTGTACATAGAGCCAAAGAGAGACACAGAGGGTTTGTTCCCTCCTTCCTAGAGAACTTTGTACATCCGTAGGGTAGTCCTCTACATTACTCACCCCCTAACACTCTGTTCTATCTCATGGCCATGGATGTAAGGTTATGAAGTTGTAAGAACTTTTTGATACTCTAATTAATATACACATTAGGAGCCTCTCCTACTGTTTCAGGTGTCAAAATAAATAAATAAAAGGAAATTAACTAAGTCTCAATCGACAGAACTAAAAACATTATGTCCAGCCCGATATATATTTCTTGATGCAGTGTAGCCATTGTTAATGGGCCAAGTGAAAATGGGGTGGGTACAAGATTGGCGCGAGCCACAGTAGTCATCAACACACTAGTGTGATGAAGGAGGCTTGGGAGATCTCACTAGAGTAGTTAGGGCACCAAGACAAAACCACTACAAGCAGCAATGAAGGTAGAGCCCACTCAGGAGACCTCATTGGGAATCGAGGGTTAACAATGAGGATGTTCATCGAGGTTTGGAAGAAGGCACAAATTGATCCTCGACTAGTGAATGCCAATAGGGCAGGGATTGGATGATGCGGTTGGACACCACCACAATTTTTTTCTAAAAGGTCGCCGACACAATTTTATGGGTTGGGAGATAGCGAGGACAGAAGCGGATGCGATCATGTTGGACATACGGGCACAACTTAACAAAAGGTGAGTAGTTCTTTTATGTTGGCAATGTCGTGCCTTGGTGGAGATGGAATACTCAAATTGAAACTATTAGAGGAATCGATTTTCAAAAGCAAAACTTGAGCTAGGATTTTCAAAAGCCAGACTTGAGTTTTTTTTGCACAAATGGACTGTATCCATAGGGCAGCCCACAAACGTCCACAGACTCATCTAGTTGTCTCATCTAGCATTTTTAGGCGCAAAGAGTAAACCTTTGGCCTGAGTCACGGATTCTCTTGTGGCTAAGTTGTTGGTTGTTTCTGAAATTTTGATATTTTGCTCAGTTCTCCAATGATACTTTCATGTCATCATGGGAATGCATTGTTTAGAGACCATCAATCTCTGGTCGTCGTGATTAATCTCGTTAAATCGTCATGTCTGGCCTTAAGAAAAAAGGAAGAGAGCTTGAACTTCCAGCCGAGTTAAGATGTCAGTGGGACGGTCAATAATTTCGTGATTGTAAGAGCATTGAAAGCCACACGCTTTAAACCGACCACAAATGTCCGGGCGGGCAGACTAGTCAGTAACGGGTTAAAAAAGACTCACCTGGGCGCCTCAAAACCGGCCTCAAAAAGCTCGGGTTGTCCCCCTCATATCCAACCCAAATGCAGCACAGGTACAGGGAGGCAGGGCGCGCCCACCACGGTAGCCCGACCCACTGCCGACCCCAGAAAATCCCCACCAAAAACCCCAATCAGAAAACCCTATACTCACTTCGCTTCGCTCCACTCCTTCTCTTCTCCTCCCCTTCTCCAATTTGATCCCCCAATCCCATCTGCGGCGAGCCGGCAAACATGTCGAACTTCGGCACCTGCTCTGACGGCTCTGTCAATGATGAGGACGAGTTGGCCCTCCGCATTGCCATGGAGCGGTCGCGAGTGGACACGAGGGGAAGTTCTGGATCTGCTTTGTCGCCGCTCATATGCTAGAGCTGGCTACTCCCGTCCCGCGCGCAGCTCCGCTAGGGTTGCTCAATCCACGATGCCCCTCCGTCTCCCCTTCCCCGCCAACTGCTGCTCCGCAAGGGCAGTGGTGGGTTCTTGTGCCAGCTTCGTTGGCGTCGTGGACTGATACATCTCCAACATATCTATAACTTATGAAGTATTCATGCTGTTTTATTATCATTCTTGGATGTTTTACTATCATCTTATAACAACTTTATATCATTTTTTGGACTAACCTATTGACCCTGTGCCCAGTGCTAGTTGCTGTTTTTTTGCTTGTTTTTTACATCGCAAGAAATCAATATCAAATGGAGTCCAAACACCGCGTAACTCCTTGGAGATTTTTTATGGACCAGAAGGAACCCAATGGGCCAGAGCTGCACCTGGGGGGTCCCCAAGGGGGGCACAACCCACCAGGGCGCGCCAAGGCCCGGTGGCCTCTCGCAGCCCCTCTTTACCCTATAAATTCACAAATATTTTGAAACCCATCAGGGTTAACCTAGATCAGAAGTTCCATCGGCACAAGGCCTTTGTATCCGCGAAAACCAATATAGACCCCGTTCTGGCACCCTGCCGGAGGGGGGAATCATCTCCGGTGGCCATCTTCATCATCCCGACAACCACCACGATGAGGAGGGAGTAGTCCACCCTCGGGGCTGAGGTTTTGTACCAGTAGCTATGTGTTTGATCTCTCTCTCTCTCATGATCTATATCGTGGGCTTTGTTAATATAATCAGATCATATGATGTTTCTCCCCTCTATACTCTTGTTATGATGAATTGAATCTTTACCCTTCAAAGTTTTGTCTTGTCGGGTTGAATATTCAGAGATGAGAACACATGATATATGTCTTGCAATATGAATACTTGAGGTGACAATGAGGTATCTTATTGATTCATTTGATATGTGTTCTGGCATTCAACTCGCGGATTCCCGCGGTGATATTGGGGTAATCTATGCATAGGGGTTGATGCACGTTTTTCTCTGATGGAAACTTTGGGGTCTCTTTATAGTTCTTTGTGTGGATTGAGTATTATGAATATGAATTTGCTTTGGTGTTATTCTAGTACGAACTCTAGGATAGATTGAACGGAAAAAATAGCTTTGTGTTATTTTAGTACGAACTCTTGAATAGATTGAACGGAAAGAATAGCTTTGAGGTGGTTTCGTGACCTACAAATAATTCCTATCTTTTATTCTCCACGAATAGGAAATCAGGAGTGATTCTTTACTGCACTTTGAGGGATAATCATATGATCCGACTATGTTAGCATTGTTGAGAGGTTGCACTAGCGAAAGTACGGACCCTAGGCCTCATTTTTAAGCATTGCAACACCGTTTTTGTGCCCGTTTACTGTTGGTTACCTTGCTGTTTTTATAATTTCAGATTACAAAAACTCATATCTACTATCCATACTACACTTATTTTACCATCTCTTCGCCGAACTAGTGCACCTATACAACTTACCATTGTATTGGGTGTGTTGGGGACACAAGAGATTTCTTGTATTTGATTGCAGGGTTGCTTGAGAAAGACCATCTTCATCCTACACCTCTAACGGATTGATAAACCTTAGGTCATGCACTTGAGGGGAAATTGCTACTGTCCTACAAAACTCTGCGCTTGGAGGCCCAACACATGTCTACAAGAATAAAGTTGTGTAGTAGACATCAAGCTCTTTTCTGGCACCGTTGCCAGGGAGGTGAGTGCTTGAAGGTATATCTTTAGATCTTGCAATCGAATCTTTTAGTTTCTTATTTTATCACTAGTTTGGTCTATGAAAGAAAACCACACAAAAATGGAATTGAGGTTGCATCATATTATTGATCATCTTTATAATGTCTTTCTTGAAAATGATGGTTCGGAAAATTGTGCTCAATTGCTAGAAGAAGAATGCTATAAAATGTTTGGCACAAAATATTTGAATGATGAGCATGATTGCAATGTTATTGGTATGAACTCTTTGAATATCCATGATGCTAGTGATATGCAAAGCCATAAGCTTGGGGATGCTATATTTGTTGAAGATGATATTTTTAGTCCCCCAAGATTTGATGTGCAAATTTGTTATGATGAAAGCATGCCTCCTATATATGATGATTATGGTGATGACATGTATGCTATAAAGAATAATGATAACCATGAAACTTGTCATCATGATTTCAATTTCCAATCACATGATAGTTATTTTGTTGAGTTTGCTCCCACTACTATAGATGAGAATAAATTTGCTTACGTGGAGAGTAATAAATTTTTTATGCATGTGGATAATGAAACGAATGCTTTATGTGATGGCTATATTGTTGAATTCATTCATGATGCCACTGAAAATTATTATGAGGGGGGAACTTAACTTGTAGGAATTGCAATAATATCAAGTTTCCTCTCTATGTGTTGAAAGTTTTGAAGTTATGCTTGTTTTGCCTTCCTATGGTAGTTGATTCTTGTTCCCATGCATTATTTTCTCACAAATCCCTATGCATACAAAGTGGGTTAGGCTTAAATGTGCTAGTAATATGCTTCATGATGCTCTCTTTATGTTTCAGTTCTTACCTTTTATGCGAGCATCATTGAAATCATCATGCCTAGCTAAAAGGCATTAAAGAAAAGTGCTTGTTGGGAGACAACCCAATACTTTACCTACTGTTTTTGTGTGTTCACATGATTATGCTACTGTAGTAATAATGTTTTATAGCTTTTTGTTTCAATAAAGTGCCAAGTAAAGCCTTTTGGTTCATGTTGGGTGATAGTTGATTTGATCTTGCTGAAAAACAGAAACTTTTGCGCTAAGGAAACAACTCTATTTTTTAGCAGAAGAGTGCTTTTGAGTTGATTATTTTTTCATAAGATTAATATACAAATTTCTCACGTGGTCATATTTGTTTCATAATTTTTGGAGTAGCAGAAGTATGGTTTGAGTACTGATTACTGCAGACTGTTATGTTTTTCACAGATTCTGTTTTCAATGCATAGTTTGCTTGTTTCCTTGTCTCTATGGCTTATATTGCTCAATATAAATTGTAGAAATGATATGATAAATTAGGCATTGTGTGGAAAAAATTATGAATCTTGGCTTTGACAGTACCAAAAGTGAAATGGTTTGCTCTTTATCATACTAACCTATCTCACAAAGTCCCGTTAAGTTTTGTGTGATTGAAGTTTTCAAGTTTTGGGTGAGACATCGATATGAGGAGAATAAGAAGTGACAAGACCCTAATCTTGGGGATTCCCAAGTCACCCCCAAGGTAATATTCAATGAAGATCCAAGCAACTAAGCTTGGGGATGCCCCGGTAGGCATCCCCTCTTTCATCTCCAACATTATCGGTAACCTCACTTGGAGCTATGTTTTCATTCGTCACATGATATGAGTTTTACTTGGAGCGTCATTTTATTTTTTTAGGATTTGATTTATTTTATTTATAATAATGTTTTGCATCTTTTATTTCAATAAAAGTGGCAATGATAGCCTTTGCCATGCTTATTTTGCAAGTATACTTGTTGCTGTTTGAAAACAGAAAGTTTATCAATGTTGCAAAAATTCCCTAGAAAAGTCAGAACTTGATAAATTGTTGAAACTTTTTTCAAAATAAGCTATGATAAATTTTCTACAGTGTAGTATTTTTCTCATAATTTTTGGAGTTAGGGAAGTATGATGAATCTTGCATTTTTTACAGACTATACCGTTTTGGCAGATTGCTGTTATGTTTGCATTGTTTGCATATGTTCGCCTGTTTAATGATTCTATTTGAGGATAGGAGTATTAAATATGCAGAGGCATTTAGTATGCAATGTTGAATAATAATTTTAGTGATTTGCAACAGTAGAGAATTATAAGGTTTTGCATTGGTTTATACTAACTTATCTCACGAGTTCTTGTTGAGTTTTGTGTGTATGCAGCTTTTGAGATTTAGGAAAACCGTGATATGAGAGGAATTAAGGAGACACAAAAGCTCAAGCTTGGGGATGCCCAAGGCACCCCAAGATAATATTTCAAGAAGTCTCAAGCATCTAAGCTTGGGGATGCCCCGGTAGGCATCCCACCTTTCTTCTTCAACAATTATCGGTTAGTATCGGTTGAGCCTAAGTTTTTGCTTCTTCACATGAGTTGTGCTATGCTTGGAATGTAATTTTGTTTTGTTTTGCTTGATGTTTTAATAAAATACTTATACCTTAAAGTTTTTAAATAAAATAGAGTCCTCAAATAGTTGTCGGGGAGGTGAGGAAACCGACACTCACACTCTGGCAACGAAGCTCTTTTCTATGGAATTGCACTAGTGCTTCACTTGTATATTTTTGAGCATGGTGTGCTTTAGTATTTTTTAAGAAATTCTCTCTTGCTTCACTTAAATTAATTTTAGATAAAGAAATATTATGCTCATGATCTTCACTTATATATTTTTGGAGTAGCTTGTCATTTACTCTTATGCTTCACTTATATCCTATGAGTAAATTGTTGAATAAATTGAATGTCATGAAGCTGAAATCATATCATGCCTAGTGGTAGCTTCACATTTGGTTTAGAAACTGAAATATTTTGAGGCTTGACAATCACAATATTGGTCATACAAGCAATTCACAAATAATTAGTATAAGGAAGATAACTTTCACATGCAAATACACTATCTTGGGAATATTTTGTGATTGTGAGCCCCCATCAAAATATTATATGCCAAAATTGTTGACCTTTGGACAAGGAAGACAACATAATGATTTATGTGTGTTCATATTCACATAGAAGTTATATTGTCATAGATCCTTCAACATGTGGTGCTTGCCCCCTATCTTTGCTAGCCAAAAATTCCGCACCAAGTAGAGATACTACTTGTGCATCCAAAACCCTTAAATCCAAATCTTATTTTCAAGAGTACGCCATACCTACCTAAGGATTGAGCAAGATCCTTCAAGTAAGTTTTCATCGGTGTAATAAGGCAATAAAAATTGCTTCTAAAAGTGTTAGATCATTTAGTGTAAGAGAAAACTGAGCGTTGTACGAACTTGTGACGGCAAAGAATAAAAGCGACAAACTGCATAATAAGGGTTCCTATCATAAGGGGCAATATTATTTGACGTTCTTTTGCACTAAGGGGTTGAGCATACAAACAAATAAGTGCATGTCAACCTATCCTTCCCTCTGCAAAGGGCCTATCTTTTACTTTTATGTATTTACTTTCATGCAAGAGTCAAAGTTTTCTCTCTATTCCTTTTTATTTTTCTCCTTTGGCAAGCACCATGTGGTGAGGAAAGATCTAGGCACATATGTCCAGTTGAATATGGGTAGCATGAGTTATTATTGTTTACATCACCCAAAGGTGAATATGTTGGGAGGCAAAATTATAAGCTCCTATCTTTCTATGTGTCCGATTGAAATGTTTTGCTCATGTGTATGCGGTGAGTGTTAGCAATCATAGAAGACTATAAGATGGTTGAGTATATGGAGCTCTTACTTAGACTCTGTTGAATAAATTTAATTGCCATTGCTTGGTGAATGAGAACATAGGTTGTTGAGTTTCAAGAGAATTCATTTTTGAACCTTAACATGTGAATTGGTTGCTACTATAACATGAGAAGTTTTATAAGAAAGAAAAGAATGTTGTTATGATGCAAGGAAAAGTGATTTAAATTATCATTGATCAAATTTATGCACTTTGCTAGCATTCACACTTCATAAATTATTTATTTTATCATATACCTACTCGAGGACGAGTAGGAATTAAGCTTGGGGATGCTGATATGTCTCCAACGTATCTATAATTTATGAAGTATTCATGCTATTTTATTATCATTCTTGGATGTTTTACAATCATTTTATAGCAACTTAAATCATTTTTTGGGACTAACCTATTGACCCAGTGCCCAATGCGAGTTGCTATTTTTTGCTTGTTTTTTACATCGCAGGAAATCAATATCAAATGGAGTCCAAACACCGCGTAACTCCTTGGAGATTTTTTATGTACCAAAAGGAACCCAATGGGCCAGAGCTGTACCTGGGGGGTGCTCTGAGGGGGGCACAACCCACCAGGGCGCGCCAGGGCCCCTGATACGTCTCCAACGTATCTATAATTTTTGATTATTCCATGCTGTTATATTACCCATTTTGGATGTTTATGGGCTTTACTTTACACTTTTATATCATTTTTGGGACTAACCTACTAATCGGAAGCCCAGCCCGAATTGTTTTTTTGCCTATTTCAGTGTTTCGAAGAAAAGGAATATCAAACGGAGTCCAAATGGAATGAAACCTTTGGGAGCGATCCTTTTGGAACAAACGTGATCCAGGGGACTTGGAGTGCAAGTCAAGGAACAAGCGAGGCGGCCACGAGGGTGCCCGGCGCGCCCCCTACAGGTGGGCGCGCCCCCCACCTTCGTGGGCCCCTCGATCGTCCACCAACGTACTTCTTTCTCCCATATATACCCATCTACCCCGAAACCATCAGAAGCGACCATGAAAAACTATTTCCACCACCGTAACCTTCTGTATCCGCGAGATCCCATCTTGGAGCCATTGCCGGCGCTCCGCTGGAGGGGGAATCCACCATGGAGGGCCTCTACATCAACTCCAAGGCCTCTCCGATGAGTTGTGAGTAGTTTACCACAGACCTTCGGGTACATAGTTATTAGCTAGATGACTTCTTCTCTCTCTTTGATTCTCAATACAAAGTTCTCCTTCCTCTTCTTGGAGATCTATTCGATGTAACTCTTTTTGCGATGTGTTTGTCGAGATCCGATGAATTGTGGATTTATGATCAAGTTTATCTATGAGAAATATTTGAATTTCCTCTGAATTATTTTATGTGTGATTAAGTTATCTTTGCAAGTCTCTTCGAATTATCAGTTTGGTTTGGCCTACTAGATTGATCTTTCTTGCAATGGGAGAAGTGCTTAGCTTTGGGTTCAATCTTGCGGTGTCCTTTCCCAGTGACAGCAGGGGCAACAAGGCACATATTGTATTGTTGCTATCGAGGATAAAAAGATGGGGTTTATATCATATTGCATGAGTTTATCCCTCTACATCATGTCATCTTTCTTAATGCGTTACTCTGTTCTTCATGAACTTAACACTCTAGATGCATGCTGGATAGCGGTCGATGTGTGGAGTAATAGTAGTAGATGAAGGCAGGAGTCGGTCTACTTGTCACGGACATGATGCCTATATACATGAGCATGCCTAGATAATCTCATAATTATTCACTTTTCAATCAATTGCTTGATAGTAATTTGTTCACCCACCGTAATAATTATGCTATCTTGAGAGAAGCCACTAGTGAAACCTATGGCCCCCGGGTCTATCTCTTATCATATAAGCTTTCAATCTACTTTTATTTGCATCTTTACTTTTCCAATTTATATCATAAAATACCAAAAATATATTTATCTTATCATATTATCTCTATCAGATCTCACTTTCGCAAGTGGCCTTGAAGGGATTGACAACACCTTTATTGCATTGGTTGCGAGTTCTTTGTTTGTTTGTGTAGGTGCGCGGGACTTCTGAGGAGCCTCCTACTGGATTGATACCTTAGTTCTCAAAAACTAAGGGAAATACTTACGCTACTATGCTGCATCACCCTTTCCTCTTCAAGGAAAACCAACGCAAGCTCAAGACGTAGCAAGAAGGATTTCTGGTACCATTGTCGGGTAGGTCTTCGCTCAAGTCAAGACATAGCAAGTACCCATCACAAACTCATCTCCCTCACATTACACTATTTGCCATTTGCCTCTCGTTTTCCTCTCCCCCACTTCACCCTTGCCGTTTTATTCGCCCCCTCTTCCGTTCAATCTTGTGTCTCCATGTGCGTCCCTTTTGCTTGCATCTTTGCTTGCTAGAAGTTTAGATCCTCATCCACTTGCTAATCTTTTTAAGAGATCCAATTATGTTGAACCAACTGCTAGTGAGTTGTGTGCATTAGATTATCTTTATGAGGTTTTGCTTGAAATTCATGAATCTGAAAATTGTGATGAAGAAATTTATGAAGAGATTCACGATAGCTCCTTGAATAAAAAGCATGATTGCAATGATGTTATTATAAATTCTATTAATGTCAATTGTTCTATTAATATGCAAAACCCTAAGCTTGGGGATGCTAGTTTTGCTATGTCTATTATTTTTTGCAATGATCATGATTGGGGTGATTCTTTTTATGATCTTGAAAATTTATTTAAGCCCCATGATGAATATGAGATTGATAACGTTTGCAATAATATTGATAGTGGGTTTGGAAGAGTGTCAACTTTAGATCCCACATATTTGGAGAATTTTCAATCTTATGAAATTTTTGATAAAAGTGTATTTGGAGAGGTCATGACTTTAGTTAATGTTAATCCCACTATTTTGGAAGAGTGTCAACTTCGCATGCATGTGGATCATGTTGAAAATATTTTATGTGACAGCTATTTTGTTGAATTTCCTTATGATCCCACATGTAATTATTATGATAGAGGAAAATATGGTGGTAGAAACTTCCATGTTACTAAATTACCTCTCGTCATGTTGAGATTGCTATCGTCTCTTTCTTCTTCCTTGCATATGCTAGTTTTTGCTTGCCTTGCAAATTTGTTTGCTTTTAATATGCCTATGCATAGGAAGTAGGTTAGACTTATATGTGTTTGTCACATGTTTCGTGATGCTCTCTTTGCGCTTCAATTCTTGTCCATCATGTGAGCATCATTAAAATTATCAATGCCTAGCTAAGAGGCTTTAAACAATAGCGCTAGTTGGGAGGCAACCCAATTTTATTTTAGTTTCTTTGTTTTTGCTCCTCTTTAGTAATAAATTTTGCATATACTCTCTGTTTATATGTGTTTTATTGCTTTAATTAGTGTTTGTGCCAAGTAGAACCTATAGGATAACCTATGGTAAGAGTTAATTTGATTCTGCTGAAAAACACAAACTTTGCGCTCACGAGAAAAAATTCAATAAAGCACAGAAACATGATTTTGCGTTGATTCTTTTTGCTTTAGATCAATAGACAAATTTCCTAGGAAGTCCTATTTTGGTAGGAGTTTTGGAGTTCCATAAGTATTCGAAAGTTACAGATTGCTACAGACTGTTCTGTTTTTGATAGATTCTGTTTTTCGTGTGTTGTTTGCTTATTTTGATGCATCTATGGCTACTATGTAGGGATATGAACCATAGAGAAGTTGGAATACAGTAGGTTTAACACCAATATAAATAAGGAATTAGTTCATTACAGTAACTTATGTGGTGGTTTTTCTTTCTTGCACTAACGGAGCTTATGAGATTTCCTGTTGAGTTTTGTGTTGTGAAGTTTTCAAGTTTTGGGTAAAGATTTGATGGACTATGGAATAAAGGGTGGCAAAAGCCTAAGCTTGGGGATGCCCATGGCACCCCAAGATATTCAAGGATAACCAAAAGCCTAAGCTTGGTGATGCCCCGGAAGGCATCCCCTCTTTTGTCTTCGTCTATCGGTAACTTTACTTGGAGCTATATTTTTATTCGCCACATGATATGTGTTTTGCTTGGAGCGTCATGTATGATATTAGTCTTTGCTTGTTAGTTTACCACAATCATCCTTTCTGTACACACCTATTGGGAGAGAAATACTTGATTTGCAATTTATTAGAATACTCTATGTGCTTCACTTATATCTTTTGAGCTAGATAATTTTTTGCTCTAGTGCTTCACTTATATCTTTTAGAGCACCGTGGTGGCTTAATTTTGTAGAAATTGTTGATCTCTCATGCTTCACTTATATTATTTTGAGAGTCTATTAGAACAGCATGGTATTTGCTATGGTTATAAAATTGGTCCTAGAATAATGAGCATCCAAGTTGGGTATAATAAAAACTATCATAGAAAGTTAATTGGATGCTATGATAAATTTGATACTTGATAATTGTTTTGGTATACAGAGGTGGTGATATTAGAGTCATGCTAGTTGGGTAATTGTGAATTTAAAGAATACTTGTGTTGAAGTTTGTGATTCCCGTAGCATGCATGTATGGTGAACCGTTTTGTGATCAAGTTGGAGCACAATTTTATTTATTGATTGTCTTCCTTATGAGTGGCGGTCGGGGATGAGAAATGGTCTTTTCCTACCAATCTATCCCCCTAGGAGCATGCGCGTACTACTTTGTTTTCAATGGCTTGTAGATTTTTGCAATAAGTATATGAGTCTTTATGACTAATGTTGAGTCCATGGATTATACGCACTCTCACCCTTCCACCATTGCTAGCCTCTCTTGTGCCGCGCAACTTTCGCAGGTACCTACACCCACCATATACCTTCCTCAAAACAGCCACCATACCTACCTATTATGGCAATTCCATAGCCATTCCGAGATATATTGCCATGCAAATTTCCACCGTTCCGTTTATTATGACACGCATCATCATTGTCATATTGCTCTTTGCATGATCATATAGTTGACATCGTATTTGTGGCAAAGCCACCTCATAATTTTTCATACATGTCACTCTTGATTCATTGCATATCCCGGTACACCACCGGAGGCATCTATATAGAGTCATATCTTGTTCTAAGTATTGAGTTGTAATCTTGAGTTATAAATAAATAAAAGTGTGATGACCTTTATTATTAGAGCATTGTCCCAGTAAGGAAAGGATGATGAAGACTATGATTCCCCCACAAGTCGGGATGAGACTTCGGACTTTATAAAAATAAAAGAGGCCAAAGAAGCCCATGAAAAAAAATAGGCCAAAGAAGCCCACCAAAAAGAAAAGAAAAGAAAAAGAAGAGAAAAAGAAGAAGAAAAGAAAAAACAATAATGAGAGAAAAAGAGAGAAGGGACAATGCTACTATCTCTTTTTCCACACTTGTGCTTCAAAATAGAACCATGGTCTTCATGATAGAGAGTCTCTTACGTTGTCACTTTCATATACTAGTGGGAATTTTTCATTATAGAACTTGGCTTGTATATTCCAATGATGGGCTTCCTCAAAATTCCCTAGGTGTTCGTGAGCAAGAAAGTTGGATGCACACTGAGGGAGTCCTGGATTAGGGGGTGTCCGGATAGCCGGACTACCATCATCAGCCGAACTATCATCGGCCGGACTATCATCATCGACCGGACTCCAAGACTATGAAGATACAAGATTGAAGACTTTGCCTCGTGTCCGGATGGGACTTTCCTTGGCGTGGAAGGCAAGCTTGGCGATACGGATATGTAGATCTCCTACCATTGTAACCGACTCTGTGTAACCCTAGCCCTCTCCGGTGTCTATATAAACCGGATGGCCCTAGTCCGTAGGACACAACAACAACAACAACAATCATACCATAGGCTAGCTTCTAGGGTTTAGCCTCCTTGATCTCGTGGTAGATCCACTCTTGTAAACATCCACAATATCCATATCAATCAAGCAGGACGTAGGGTTTTACCTCCATCAAGAGGGCCCGAACCTGGGTAAAACATCGTGTCCCTTGTCTCCTGTTACCATCCGCCTAGACGCACAGTTCGGGACCCCCTACCCGAGATCCGCCGGTTTTG
Organism: Triticum aestivum; assembly: GCF_018294505.1. Taxonomy (NCBI): domain Eukaryota; kingdom Viridiplantae; phylum Streptophyta; class Magnoliopsida; order Poales; family Poaceae; genus Triticum; species Triticum aestivum. The sequence goes on from NC_057807.1 coordinate 563,323,588, forward strand.
ACACCGACATTGGTGCTTTCATTGAGAGTTCCTCTGTGTCGTCACCGATAGGCTTGATGGCCTCTTCAATCTACAACGACGCAGTCCTGGGTGAGACTTTTCTCCCCGGACAGATCTTCGTATTCGGCGGCTTCGTACTGCGGGCCAACTCACTTGGCCATCTGGAGCAGATTGAAAGCTACGCCCCTGTCCGTCAGGTCAGGTTTGGGAGCCTAAACTTCACGGCCGATATCCGCGGGGACTTTATCTTCGACGGATCCGAGCCACAGCCGAGCGTGCCGCGCTGTCATGATGGGCATGACCTAACTCTGCCGCCGGACAGCACCTTGGAGGCCGCACACGAATCCGCTCCGACCCATAGTCCGGAGCCGATCACTCAGATCGAGGACGGATGGCTGGACACCGCCTCGGGAGCTACAACTTCTACGGCGATGGAGCCAAACACTTACCTTGTCCCGCATAAAGCTCATGACTCCGAGGTGCCGGACTCTCTGCCGGACTCCGAACCTCCTGCGCCCCTGCCAGTCGAATCCGATTGGGTGCCAATCATGGAATTCACCGCTGCGGACATCTTTCAGCACTCACCCTTCAGCGATATCTTAAATTCGCTGAAGCATCTCTCGCTATCCGGAGAGCCCTGGCCGAACTACGGCCAGGACAGTTGGGACACGGACGACGAAGAAATTCAGAACCCACCCACCACCCACTTTGTAGCCACCGTCGACGATCTAACCGACGTACTCGACTACGACTCTGAAGACATCGACGGTATGGACGATGATGCCGGAGACTATCAAGAACCAGTGCCTACAGGACACTGGAAGACCACATCATCATACGACATATACATGGTGGACACCCCAAAAGATGGGGACGGCGAAGAAGCAGCGGAGGCCGATTCCTTAAAGAAACAGCCCAAGCGCCGACGTCAGCGGCGCCGCTCTAAATCCCGCCACAGCAAGAATGGAGATTCCGACACAGGAGATAATAGCACCCCGGAAAGTGCCGAAGACAACCCCCTCCAGCACGATCCAGCGCAGGAGGAGGCAGAAGCAAGCCCTCACGAGAGGGCGGCAGACGATGAGGTCGAGGATGATAATTACTTACCTCCCTCCGGAGACGAGGCAAGCCTCGACGACGATGAATTCGTCGTGCCTGAGGATCCCGTCGAACAAGATCGTTTTAGACGCAGGCTAATGGCCACGGCAAACAGCCTAAAGAAAAAGCAGCAACAGCTTCAAGCTAATCAAGACCTACTGGCCGACAGATGGACCGAGGTCCTCACGGCCGAAGAGTATGAACTCGAACGCCCCTCCAAAAGTTACCCAAAACGCAAGTTGCTCCCCCGACTAGAGGAGGAAGCGTACAAACCTGCATCACCAGTGCACAATACGGCAGACCGACCACCTCGTGGCCGCGACAGAGAGGCATGCAAACCCTCCACCAAAACCGTACCCCGGCATGGCTCAAAAAGCATGAAGCCACAGGGGAACGCGCCGGACTTGCGAGATATATTGGAGGACAAGGCAAAACAATCCAGATCTATCTATGGATCACGTGGGCGCCCCAAGACCCACGACGAATACCGTCGCGCCGGATACAACTACTCCGGCCGGGCCGAACACAGCAGACAACGCTCTCTCGAGCTACGTCGCGATATTGCTCAATACAGAGGCGCTGCACACCCACTATGCTTCACTGACGAAGTAATGGATCATCAAATCCCTAAAGGGTTTAAACCCGTTAATATCGAATCCTACAATGGCACAACAGACCCCGCGGTTTGGATTGAGGATTATCTCCTCCATATACATATGGCCCGCGGCGACGATCTTTACGCCATCAAATATCTCCCGCTCAAGCTTAAAGGACCAGCTCGGCATTGGCTGAACAGCCTGCCCGCAGAGTCAATTGGATGTTGGGAAGACCTGGAAGCCGCATTCCTCGACAACTTCCAGGGCACGTATGTGCGACCACCGGACGCAGATGACCTAAGCCACATAATCCAGCAGCCAGACGAATCGTCCAGGCAATTTTGGATCTGCTTCATCGCCGCTCATCTGCTAGAGCTGGCTACTCCCGTCCCGCGCGCAGCTCCGCTAGGGTTGCTCAATCCACGAGCCCCTCCGTCTCCCCTTCCCCGCCAACTGCTGCTCCGCAAGGGCAGTGGTGGGTTCTTGTGCCAGCTTCGTTGGCGTCGTGGACTGATACATCTCCAACATATCTATAACTTATGAAGTATTCATGCTGTTTTATTATCATTCTTGGATGTTTTACAATCATCTTATAACAACTTTATATCATTTTTTTGGACTAACCTATTGACCCTGTGCCCAGTGCTAGTTGCTGTTTTTTTGCTTGTTTTTTACATCGCAAGAAATCAATATCAAATGGAGTCCAAACACCGCGTAACTCCTTGGAGATTTTTTATGGACCAGAAGGAACCCAATGGGCCAGAGCTGCACCTGGGGGGTCCCCAAGGGGGGCACAACCCACCAGGGCGCGCCAAGGCCCGGTGGCCTCTCGCAGCCCCTCTTTACCCTATAAATTCACAAATATTTTGAAACCCATCAGGGTTAACCTAGATCAGAAGTTCCATCGGCACAAGGCCTTTGTATCCGCGAAAACCAATATAGACCCCGTTCTGGCACCCTGCCGGAGGGGGGAATCATCTCCGGTGGCCATCTTCATCATCCCGACAACCACCACGATGAGGAGGGAGTAGTCCACCCTCGGGGCTGAGGTTTTGTACCAGTAGCTATGTGTTTGATCTCTCTCTCTCTCATGATCTATATCGTGGGCTTTGTTAATATAATCGGATCATATGATGTTTCTCCCCTCTATACTCTTGTTATGATGAATTGAATCTTTACCCTTCAAAGTTTTGTCTTGTCGGGTTGAATATTCAGAGATGAGAACACATGATATATGTCTTGCAATATGAATACTTGAGGTGACAATGAGGTATCTTATTGATTCATTTGATATGTGTTCTGGCATTCAACTCGCGGATTCCCGCGGTGATATTGGGGTAATCTATGCATAGGGGTTGATGCACGTTTTTCTCTGATGGAAACTTTGGGGTCTCTTTATAGTTCTTTGTGTGGATTGAGTATTATGAATATGAATTTGCTTTGGTGTTATTCTAGTACGAACTCTAGGATAGATTGAACGGAAAAAATAGCTTTGTGTTATTTTAGTACGAACTCTTGAATAGATCGAACGGAAAGAATAGCTTTGAGGTGGTTTCGTGACCTACAAACAATTCCTATCTTTTATTCTCCACGAATAGGAAATCAGGAGTGATTCTTTACTGCACTTTGAGGGATAATCATATGATCCGACTATGTTAGCATTGTTGAGAGGTTGCACTAGCGAAAGTACGGACCCTAGGCCTCATTTTTAAGCATTGCAACACCGTTTTTGTGCCCGTTTACTGTTGGTTACCTTGCTGTTTTTATAATTTCAGATTACAAAAACTCATATCTACTATCCATACTACACTTATTTTACCATCTCTTCGCCGAACTAGTGCACCTATACAACTTACCATTGTATTGGGTGTGTTGGGGACACAAGAGATTTCTTGTATTTGATTGCAGGGTTGCTTGAGAAAGACCATCTTCATCCTACACCTCTAACGGATTGATAAACCTTAGGTCATGCACTTGAGGGGAAATTGCTACTGTCCTACAAAACTCTGCGCTTGGAGGCCCAACACATGTCTACAAGAATAAAGTTGTGTAGTAGACATCAAGCTCTTTTCTGGCACCGTTGCCGGGGAGGTGAGTGCTTGAAGGTATATCTTTAGATCTTGCAATCGAATCTTTTAGTTTCTTATTTTATCACTAGTTTGGTCTATGAAAGAAAACCACACAAAAATGGAATTGAGGTTGCATCATATTATTGATCATCTTTATAATGTCTTTCTTGAAAATGATGGTTCGGAAAATTGTGCTCAATTGCTAGAAGAAGAATGCTATAAAATGTTTGGCACAAAATATTTGAATGATGAGCATGATTGCAATGTTATTGGTATGAACTCTTTGAATATCCATGATGCTAGTGATATGCAAAGCCATAAGCTTGGGGATGCTATATTTGTTGAAGATGATATTTTTAGTCCCCCAAGATTTGATGTGCAAATTTGTTATGATGAAAGCATGCCTCCTATATATGATGATTATGGTGATGACATGTATGCTATAAAGAATAATGATAACCATGAAACTTGTCATCATGATTTCAATTTCCAATCACATGATAGTTATTTTGTTGAGTTTGCTCCCACTACTATAGATGAGAATAAATTTGCTTACGTGGAGAGTAATAAATTTTTTATGCATGTGGATAATGAAACGAATGCTTTATGTGATGGCTATATTGTTGAATTCATTCATGATGCTACTGAAAATTATTATGAGGGGGGAACTTAACTTGTAGGAATTGCAATAATATCAAGTTTCCTCTCTATGTGTTGAAAGTTTTGAAGTTATGCTTGTTTTGCCTTCCTATGGTAGTTGATTCTTGTTCCCATGCATTATTTTCTCACAAATCCCTATGCATACAAAGTGGGTTAGGCTTAAATGTGCTAGTAATATGCTTCATGATGCTCTCTTTATGTTTCAGTTCTTACCTTTTATGCGAGCATCATTGAAATCATCATGCCTAGCTAAAAGGCATTAAAGAAAAGTGCTTGTTGGGAGACAACCCAATACTTTACCTACTGTTTTTGTGTGTTCACATGATTATGCTACTGTAGTAATAATGTTTTATAGCTTTTTGTTTCAATAAAGTGCCAAGTAAAGCCTTTTGGTTCATGTTGGGTGATAGTTGATTTGATCTTGCTGAAAAACAGAAACTTTTGCGCTAAGGAAACAACTCTATTTTTTAGCAGAAGAGTGCTTTTGAGTTGATTATTTTTTCATAAGATTAATATACAAATTTCTCACGTGGTCATATTTGTTTCATAATTTTTGGAGTAGCAGAAGTATGGTTTGAGTACTGATTACTGCAGACTGTTATGTTTTTCACAGATTCTGTTTTCAATGCATAGTTTGCTTGTTTCCTTGTCTCTATGGCTTATATTGCTCAATATAAATTGTAGAAATGATATGATAAATTAGGCATTGTGTGGAAAAAATTATGAATCTTGGCTTTGACAGTACCAAAAGTGAAATGGTTTGCTCTTTATCATACTAACCTATCTCACAAAGTCCCGTTAAGTTTTGTGTGATTGAAGTTTTCAAGTTTTGGGTGAGACATCGATATGAGGAGAATAAGAAGTGACAAGACCCTAATCTTGGGGATTCCCAAGTCACCCCCAAGGTAATATTCAATGAAGATCCAAGCAACTAAGCTTGGGGATGCCCCGGTAGGCATCCCCTCTTTCATCTCCAACATTATCGGTAACCTCACTTGGAGCTATGTTTTCATTCGTCACATGATATGAGTTTTACTTGGAGCGTCATTTTATTTTTTTAGGATTTGATTTATTTTATTTATAATAATGTTTTGCATCTTTTATTTCAATAAAAGTGGCAATGATAGCCTTTGCCATGCTTATTTTGCAAGTATACTTGTTGCTGTTTGAAAACAGAAAGTTTATCAATGTTGCAAAAATTCCCTAGAAAAGTCAGAACTTGATAAATTGTTGAAACTTTTTTAAAAATAAGCTATGATAAATTTTCTACAGTGTAGTATTTTTCTCATAATTTTTGGAGTTAGGGAAGTATGATGAATCTTGCATTTTTTACAGACTATACTGTTTTGGCAGATTGCTGTTATGTTTGCATTGTTTGCATATGTTCGCCTGTTTAATGATTCTATTTGAGGATAGGAGTATTAAATATGCAGAGGCATTTAGTATGCAATGTTGAATAATAATTTTAGTGATTTGCAACAGTAGAGAATTATAAGGTTTTGCATTGGTTTATACTAACTTATCTCACGAGTTCTTGTTGAGTTTTGTGTGTATGCAGCTTTTGAGATTTAGGAAAACCGTGATATGAGAGGAATTAAGGAGACACAAAAGCTCAAGCTTGGGGATGACCAAGGCACCCCAAGATAATATTTCAAGAAGTCTCAAGCATCTAAGCTTGGGGATGCCCCGGTAGGCATCCCACCTTTCTTCTTCAACAATTATCGGTTAGTATCGGTTGAGCCTAAGTTTTTGCTTCTTCACATGAGTTGTGCTATGCTTGGAATGTAATTTTGTTTTGTTTTGCTTGATGTTTTAATAAAATACTTATACCTTAAAGTTTTTAAATAAAATAGATTCCTCAAATAGTTGTCGGGGAGGTGAGGAAACCGACACTCACACTCTGGCAACGAAGCTCTTTTCTATGGAATTGCACTAGTGCTTCACTTGTATATTTTTGAGCATGGTGTGCTTTAGTATTTTTTAAGAAATTCTCTCTTGCTTCACTTAAATTAATTTTAGATAAAGAAATATTATGCTCATGATCTTCACTTATATATTTTTGGAGTAGCTTGTCATTTACTCTTATGCTTCACTTATATCCTATGAGTAAATTGTTGAATAAATTGAATGTCATGAAGCTGAAATCATATCATGCCTAGTGGTAGCTTCACATTTGGTTTAGAAACTGAAATATTTTGAGGCTTGACAATCACAATATTGGTCATACAAGCAATTCACAAATAATTAGTATAAGGAAGATAACTTTCACATGCAAATACACTATCTTGGGAATCTTTTGTGATTGTGAGCCCCCATCAAAATATTATATGCCAAAATTGTTGACCTTTGGACAAGGAAGACAACATAATGATTTATGTGTGTTCATATTCACATAGAAGTTATATTGTCATAGATCCTTCAACATGTGGTGCTTGCCCCCTATCTTTGCTAGCCAAAAATTCCGCACCAAGTAGAGATACTACTTGTGCATCCAAAACCCTTAAATCCAAATCTTATTTTCAAGAGTACGCCATACCTACCTAAGGATTGAGCAAGATCCTTCAAGTAAGTTTTCATCGGTGTAATAAGGCAATAAAAATTGCTTCTAAAAGTGTTAGATCATTTAGTGTAAGAGAAAACTGAGCGTTGTACGAACTTGTGACGACAAAGAATAAAAGCGACAAACTGCATAATAAGGGTTCCTATCATAAGGGGCAATATTATTTGACGTTCTTTTGCACTAAGGGGTTGAGCATACAAACAAATAAGTGCATGTCAACCTATCCTTCCCTCTGCAAAGGGCCTATCTTTTACTTTTATGTATTTACTTTCATGCAAGAGTCAAAGTTTTCTCTCTATTCCTTTTTATTTTTCTCCTTTGGCAAGCACCATGTGGTGAGGAAAGATCTAGGCACATATGTCCAGTTGAATATGGGTAGCATGAGTTATTATTGTTTACATCACCCAAAGGTGAATATGTTGGGAGGCGAAATTATAAGCTCCTATCTTTCTATGTGTCCGATTGAAATGTTTTGCTCATGTGTATGCGGTGAGTGTTAGCAATCATAGAAGACTATAAGATGGTTGAGTATATGGAGCTCTTACTTAGACTCTGTTGAATAAATTTAATTGCCATTGCTTGGTGAATGAGAACATAGGTTGTTGAGTTTCAAGAGAATTCATTTTTGAACCTTAACATGTGAATTGGTTGCTACTATAACATGAGAAGTTTTATAAGAAAGAAAAGAATGTTGTTATGATGCAAGGAAAAGTGATTTAAATTATCATTGATCAAATTTATGCACTTTGCTAGCATTCACACTTCATAAATTATTTATTTTATCATATACCTACTCGAGGACGAGTAGGAATTAAGCTTGGGGATGCTGATACGTCTCCAACGTATCTATAATTTATGAAGTATTCATGCTATTTTATTATCATTCTTGGATGTTTTACAATCATTTTATAGCAACTTAAATCATTTTTTGGGACTAACCTATTGACCCAGTGCCCAATGCGAGTTGCTATTTTTTGCTTGTTTTTTACATCGCAGGAAATCAATATCAAATGGAGTCCAAACACCGCGTAACTCCTTGGAGATTTTTTATGTACCAAAAGGAACCCAATGGGCCAGAGCTGTACCTGGGGGGTGCTCTGAGGGGGGCACAACCCACCAGGGCGCGCCAGGGCCCCTGATACGTCTCCAACGTATCTATAATTTTTGATTATTCCATGCTGTTATATTACCCATTTTGGATGTTTATGGGCTTTACTTTACACTTTTATATCATTTTTGGGACTAACCTACTAATCGGAAGCCCAGCCCGAATTGTTTTTTTGCCTATTTCAGTGTTTCGAAGAAAAGGAATATCAAACGGAGTCCAAATGGAATGAAACCTTTGGGAGCGATCCTTTTGGAACAAACGTGATCCAGGGGACTTGGAGTGCAAGTCAAGGAACAAGCGAGGCGGCCACGAGGGTGCCCGGCGCGCCCCCTACAGGTGGGCGCGCCCCCCACCTTCGTGGGCCCCTCGATCGTCCACCAACGTACTTCTTTCTCCCATATATACCCATCTACCCCGAAACCATCAGAAGCGACCATGAAAAACTATTTCCACCACCGTAACCTTCTGTATCCGTGAGATCCCATCTTGGAGCCATTGCCGGCGCTCCGCTGGAGGGGGAATCCACCATGGAGGGCCTCTACATCAACTCCAAGGCCTCTCCGATGAGTTGTGAGTAGTTTACCACAGACCTTCGGGTACATAGTTATTAGCTAGATGACTTCTTCTCTCTCTTTGATTCTCAATACAAAGTTCTCCTTCCTCTTCTTGGAGATCTATTCGATGTAACTCTTTTTGCGATGTGTTTGTCGAGATCCGATGAATTGTGGATTTATGATCAAGTTTATCTATGAGAAATATTTGAATTTCCTCTGAATTATTTTATGTGTGATTAAGTTATCTTTGCAAGTCTCTTCGAATTATCAGTTTGGTTTGGCCTACTAGATTGATCTTTCTTGCAATGGGAGAAGTGCTTAGCTTTGGGTTCAATCTTGCGGTGTCCTTTCCCAGTGACAGCAGGGGCAACAAGGCACATATTGTATTGTTGCTATCGAGGATAAAAAGATGGGGTTTATATCATATTGCATGAGTTTATCCCTCTACATCATGTCATCTTTCTTAATGCGTTACTCTGTTCTTCATGAACTTAACACTCTAGATGCATGCTGGATAGCGGTCGATGTGTGGAGTAATAGTAGTAGATGCAGGCAGGAGTCGGTCTACTTGTCATGGACATGATGCCTATATACATGAGCATGCCTAGATAATCTCATAATTATTCACTTTTCAATCAATTGCTCGATAGTAATTTGTTCACCCACCGTAATAATTATGCTATCTTGAGAGAAGCCACTAGTGAAACCTATGGCCCCCGGGTCTATCTCTTATCATATAAGCTTTCAATCTACTTTTATTTGCATCTTTACTTTTCCAATTTATATCATAAAATACCAAAAATATATTTATCTTATCATATTATCTCTATCAGATCTCACTTTCGCAAGTGGCCTTGAAGGGATTGACAACACCTTTATTGCATTGGTTGCGAGTTCTTTGTTTGTTTGTGTAGGTGCGCGGGACTTCTGAGGAGCCTCCTACTGGATTGATACCTTAGTTCTCAAAAACTAAGGGAAATACTTACGCTACTATGCTGCATCACCCTTTCCTCTTCAAGGAAAACCAACGCAAGCTCAAGACGTAGCAAGAAGGATTTCTGGTACCATTGTCGGGGAGGTCTTCGCTCAAGTCAAGACATAGCAAGTACCCATCACAAACTCATCTCCCTCACATTACACTATTTGCCATTTGCCTCTCGTTTTCCTCTCCCCCACTTCACCCTTGCCGTTTTATTCGCCCCCTCTTCCGTTCAATCTTGTGTCTCCATGTGCGTCCCTTTTGCTTGCATCTTTGCTTGCTAGAAGTTTAGATCCTCATCCACTTGCTAATATTTTTAAGAGATCCAATTATGTTGAACCAACTGCTAGTGAGTTGTGTGCATTAGATTATCTTTATGAGGTTTTGCTTGAAATTCATGAATCTGAAAATTGTGATGAAGAAATTTATGAAGAGATTCACGATAGCTCCTTGAATAAAAAGCATGATTGCAATGATGTTATTATAAATTCTATTAATGTCAATTGTTCTATTAATATGCAAAACCCTAAGCTTGGGGATGCTAGTTTTGCTATGTCTATTATTTTTTGCAATGATCATGATTGGGGTGATTCTTTTTATGATCTTGAAAATTTATTTAAGCCCCATGATGAATATGAGATTGATAATGTTTGCAATAATATTGATAGTGGGTTTGGAAGAGTGTCAACTTTAGATCCCACATATTTGGAGAATTTTCAATCTTATGAAATTTTTGATAAAAGTGTATTTGGAGAGGTCATGACTTTAGTTAATGTTAATCCCACTATTTTGGAAGAGTGTCAACTTCGCATGCATGTGGATCATGTTGAAAATATTTTATGTGACAGCTATTTTGTTGAATTTCCTTATGATCCCACATGTAATTATTATGATAGAGGAAAATATGGTGGTAGAAACTTCCATGTTACTAAATTACCTCTCGTCATGTTGAGATTGCTATCGTCTCTTTCTTCTTCCTTGCATATGCTAGTTTTTGCTTGCCTTGCAAATTTGTTTGCTTTTAATATGCCTATGCATAGGAAGTAGGTTAGACTTATATGTGTTTGTCACATGTTTCGTGATGCTCTCTTTGCGCTTCAATTCTTGTCCATCATGTGAGCATCATTAAAATTATCAATGCCTAGCTAAGAGGCTTTAAACAATAGCGCTAGTTGGGAGGCAACCCAATTTTATTTCAGTTTCTTTGTTTTTGCTCCTCTTTAGTAATAAATTTTGCATATACTCTCTGTTTATATGTGTTTTATTGCTTTAATTAGTGTTTGTGCCAAGTAGAACCTATAGGATAACCTATGGTAAGAGTTAATTTGATTCTGCTGAAAAACACAAACTTTGCGCTCACGAGAAAAAATTCAATAAATCACAGAAACATGATTTTGCGTTGATTCTTTTTGATTTAGATCAATAGACAAATTTCTATGAAGTCCTATTTTGGTAGGAGTTTTGGAGTTCCATAAGTATTCGAAAGTTACAGATTGCTACAGACTGTTCTGTTTTTGATAGATTCTGTTTTTCGTGTGTTGTTTGCTTATTTTGATGCATCTATGGCTACTATGTAGGGATATGAACCATAGAGAAGTTGGAATACAGTAGGTTTAACACCAATATAAATAAGGAATTAGTTCATTACAGTAACTTATGTGGTGGTTTTTCTTTCTTGCACTAACGGAGCTTATGAGATTTCCTGTTGAGTTTTGTGTTGTGAAGTTTTCAAGTTTTGGGTAAAGATTTGATGGACTATGGAATAAAGGGTGGCAAAAGCCTAAGCTTGGGGATGCCCATGGCACCCCAAGATATTCAAGGATAACCAAAAGCCTAAGCTTGGTGATGCCCCGGAAGGCATCCCCTCTTTTGTCTTCGTCTATCGGTAACTTTACTTGGAGCTATATTTTTATTCGCCACATGATATGTGTTTTGCTTGGAGCGTCATGTATGATATTAGTCTTTGCTTGTTAGTTTACCACAATCATCCTTTCTGTACACACTATTGGGAGAGAAATACTTGATTTGAAATTTATTAGAATACTCTATGTGCTTCACTTATATCTTTTGAGCTAGATAATTTTTTCCTCTAGTGCTTCACTTATATCTTTTAGAGCACCGTGGTGGCTTAATTTTGTAGAAATTGTTGATCTCTCATGCTTCACTTATATTATTTTGAGAGTCTATTAGAACAGCATGGTATTTGCTATGGTTATAAAATTGGTCCTAGAATAATGAGCATCCAAGTTGGGTATAATAAAAACTATCATAGAAAGTTAATTGGATGCTATGATAAATTTGATACTTGATAATTGTTTTGGTATACAGAGGTGGTGATATTAGAGTCATGCTAGTTGGGTAATTGTGAATTTAAAGAATACTTGTGTTGAAGTTTGTGATTCCCGTAGCATGCATGTATGGTGAACCGTTTTGTGATCAAGTTGGAGCACAATTTTATTTATTGATTGTCTTCCTTATGAGTGGCGGTCGGGGATGAGAAATGGTCTTTTCCTACCAATCTATCCCCCTAGGAGCATGCGCGTACTACTTTGTTTTCAATGGCTTGTAGATTTTTGCAATAAGTATATGAGTCTTTATGACTAATGTTGAGTCCATGGATTATACGCACTCTCACCCTTCCACCATTGCTAGCCTCTCTTGTGCCGCGCAACTTTCGCAGGTACCTACACCCACCATATACCTTCCTCAAAACAGCCACCATACCTACCTATTATGGCAATTCCATAGCCATTCCGAGATATATTGCCATGCAAATTTCCACCATTCCGTTTATTATGACACGCATCATCATTGTCATATTGCTCTTTGCATGATCATATAGTTGACATCGTATTTGTGGCAAAGCCACCTCATAATTTTTCATACATGTCACTCTTGATTCATTGCATATCCCGGTACACCACCGGAGGCATCTATATAGAGTCATATCTTGTTCTAAGTATTGAGTTGTAATCTTGAGTTATAAATAAATAAAAGTGTGATGACCTTTATTATTAGAGCATTGTCCCAGTAAGGAAAGGATGATGAAGACTATGATTCCCCCACAAGTCGGGATGAGACTTCGGACTTTATAAAAATAAAAGAGGCCAAAGAAGCCCATGAAAAAAAATAGGCCAAAGAAGCCCACCAAAAAGAAAAGAAAAGAAAAAGAAGAGAAAAAGAAGAAGAAAAGAAAAAACAATAATGAGAGAAAAAGAGAGAAGGGACAATGCTACTATCTCTTTTTCCACACTTGTGCTTCAAAATAGAACCATGGTCTTCATGATAGAGAGTCTCTTACGTTGTCACTTTCATATACTAGTGGGAATTTTTCATTATAGAACTTGGCTTGTATATTCCAATGATGGGCTTCCTCAAAATTCCCTAGGTGTTCGTGAGCAAGAAAGTTGGATGCACACTGAGGGAGTCCTGGATTAGGGGGTGTCCGGATAGCCGGACTACCATCATCAGCCGAACTATCATCGGTCGGACTATCATCATCGACCGGACTCCAAGACTATGAAGATACAAGATTGAAGACTTTGCCTCGTGTCCGGATGGGACTTTCCTTGGCGTGGAAGGCAAGCTTGGCGATACAGATATGTAGATCTCCTACCATTGTAACCGACTCTGTGTAACCCTAGCCCTCTCCGGTGTCTATATAAACCGGATGGCCCTAGTCCGTAGGACACAACAACAACAACAATCATACCATAGGCTAGCTTCTAGGGTTTAGCCTCCTTGATCTCGTGGTAGATCCACTCTTGTAAACATCCACAATATCCATATCAATCAAGCAGGACGTAGGGTTTTACCTCCATCAAGAGGGCCCGAACCTGGGTAAAACATCGTGTCCCTTGTCTCCTGTTACCATCCGCCTAGACGCACAGTTCGGGACCCCCTACCCGAGATCCGCCGGTTTTGACACCGACATTGGTGCTTTCATTGAGAGTTCCTCTGTGTCGTCACCGATAGGCTTGATGGCCTCTTCAATCTACAACGACGCAGTCCTGGGTGAGACTTTTCTCCCCGGACAGATCTTCGTATTCGGCGGCTTCGTACTGCGGGCCAACTCACTTGGCCATCTGGAGCAGATTGAAAGCTACGCCCCTGTCCGTCAGGTCAGGTTTGGGAGCCTAAACTTCACGGCCGATATCCGCGGGGACTTTATCTTCGACGGATCCGAGCCACAGCCGAGCGTGCCGCGCTGTCATGATGGGCATGACCTAACTCTGCCGCCGGACAGCACCTTGGAGGCCGCACACGAATCCGCTCCGACCCATAGTCCGGAGCCGATCACTCAGATCGAGGACGGATGGCTGGACACCGCCTCGGGAGCTACGACTTCTACGGCGATGGAGCCAAACACTTACCTTGTCCCGCATAAAGCTCATGACTCCGAGGTGCCAGACTCTCTGCCGGACTCCGAACCTCCTGCGCCCCTGCCAGTCGAATCCGATTGGGTGCCAATCATGGAATTCACCGCTGCGGACATCTTTCAGCACTCACCCTTCAGCGATATCTTAAATTCGCTGAAGCATCTCTCGCTATCCGGAGAGCCCTGGCCGAACTATGGCCTGGACGGTTGGGACGCGGACGACGAAGAAATTCAGAACCCACCCACCACCCACTTTGTAGCCACCGTCGACGATCTAACCGACGTACTCGACTACGACTCCGAAGACATCGACGGTATGGACGATGATGCCGGAGACTATCAAGAACCAGTGCCTACAGGACACTGGAAGACCACATCATCATACGACATATACATGGTGGACACCCCAAAAGATGGGGACGGCGAAGAAGAAGCGGAGGCCGATTCCTTAAAGAAACAGCCCAAGCGCCGACGTCAGCGGCGCCGCTCTAAATCCCGCCACAGCAAGAATGGAGATTCCGACACAGGAGATAATAGCACCCCAGAAAGTGCCGAAGACAACCCCCTCCAGCACGATCCAGCGCAGGAGGAGGCAGAAGCAAGCCCTCACGAGAGGGCGGCAGACGATGAGGTCGAGGATGATAATTACTTACCTCCCTCCGGAGACGAGGCAAGCCTCGACGACGACGAATTCATCGTGCCTGAGGATCCCGTCGAACAAGATCGTTTTAGACGCAGGCTAATGGCCACGACAAACAGCCTAAAGAAAAAGCAGCAACAGCTTCAAGCTAATCAAGACCTACTGGCCGACAGATGGACCGAGGTCCTCACGGCCGAAGAGTATGAACTCGAACGCCCCTCCAAAAGTTACCCAAAATGCAAGTTGCTCCCCCGACTAGAGGAGGAAGCGTACAAACCTGCATCACCAGCGCACAATACGGCAGACCGACCACCTCGTGGCCGCGACAGAGAGGCATGCAAACCCTCCACCAAAACCGTACCCCGACATCGCTCAAAAAGCATGAAGCCACAGGGGAACGCGCCGGACTTGCGAGATATATTGGAGGACAAGGCAAAACAATCCAGATCTATCTATGGATCACGTGGGCGCCCCAAGACCCACGACGAATACCGTCGCGCCGGATACAACTACTCCGGCCGGGCCGAACACAGCAGACAATGCTCTCTCGAGCTACGTCGCGATATTGCTCAATACAGAGGCACCGCACACCCACTATGCTTCACTGACGAAGTAATGGATCATCAAATCCCTGAAGGGTTTAAACCCGTTAATATCGAATCCTACAATGGCACAACAGACCCCGCGGTTTGGATTGAGGATTATCTCCTCCATATACATATGGCCCGCGGCGACGATCTTCACGCCATCAAATATCTCCCGCTCAAGCTTAAAGGACCAGCTCGGCATTGGCTGAACAGCCTGCCCGCAGAGTCAATTGGATGTTGGGAAGACCTGGAAGCCGCATTCCTCGACAACTTCCAGGGCACGTATGTGCGACCACCGGACGCAGATGACCTAAGCCACATAATCCAGCAGCCAGATGAATCGTCCAGGCAATTCTGGACACGGTTCTTAACAAAGAAAAATCAAATCGTCGACTGTCCGGATGCAGAGGCCCTCGCTGCCTTTAAACATAACATCCGCGACGAGTGGTTGGCCCGGCACCTAGGACAGGAGAAGCCAAAATCCATGGCAGCACTCACTTCACTCATGACCCGCTTCTGTGCGGGAGAGGATAGCTGGCTAGCTCGCAGCAACAACCTCAGCAAAAACGCTGGCAGTCCGGATACCAAGGACCGCAATGGCAGGTTGCGTCGAAACAAAAACAAATGCCGCATTAATGGCGACAGCAATGAGGATACGGCAGTCAACGCCGGATTCCGAGGCTCCAAGCCCGGTTAACGGAAGAAGCCATTCAAAAGAACCACTCTGGGCCCGTCCCATTTGGACCGAATACTCGACCGCTCCTGTCAAATACATGGAACCCCCGAAAAGCCAGCTAACCACACCAACAGAGATTGTTGGGTATTCAAGCAGGCAGGCAAATTAATCGCCGAAAATAGTGACAAGGGGCTACACAGCGATGACAAGGAAGATACCCGGCCGCCAAACAACAGAGGACAAAAGGGATTCCCCCCTCAAGTTCGGACGGTAAACATGATATATGCAACGCATATTCCCAAGATGGAGCGAAAGCGTGCACTAAGGGACGTACACGCGATGGAGCCGGTCGCCCCAAAATTCAACCCATGGCCCTCTTGCCCGATCACTTTAGATCGAAGAGACCATCCGACCAGTATCCGCCATGGCGGATTTGCCGCATTGGTTTTAGACCCAATCATCAATGGATTTCACCTCACGAGAGTCCTGATGGACGGCGACAGTAGCTTGAACCTGCTTTATCAGGATACAGTGCGCAAGATGGGCATAGACCCTTCAAGGATTAAACCTACAAAGACAACCTTCAAAGGCGTCATACCAGGTGTCGAGGCCAGTTGTACAGGCTCAGTTACACTGGAAGTGGTCTTTGGATCCCCGGATAATTTCCGAAGCGAGGAGTTAATCTTCGACATAGTCCCATTCCGCAGTGGCTATCACGCTCTGCTCGGACGAACCGCGTTCGCAAAATTTAACACGGTGCCGCATTATGCATACCTTAAGCTCAAGATGCCAGGCCCTCGTGGAGTCATCACGGTCAATGGAAACACGGAACACTCCCTCCGAACGGAGGAACATACAGCGGCTCTCGCGGCAGAAGTACAGAGCAGCCTTTTAAGGCAATTTTCGAGTCCGGCCGTTAAACGACCGGACACGGCCAAACGCGCCCGGAGCAACATCAACCAAGACCACCTGGCACGTTTCGAGCACGCATAGCAATGCAGCCTCAACCCCAGCCCTCACTCAACTGTAAGACAAACTCTCCGCGTACATAATTACGCCCTGGAGATACCATGGGCATAAGGGGAGAGGCACAACCACAACAGACCCAGAGTGCGGTTCGACCACACCAGGGGCTCCCAAGTGTGTCGCTCTTTTTATCTTTTATTTTTCTTTTTTATACAGAACTCTGTCCGGCGGCGAATCTGCCGAACTCATGATGCAACAGCCAGGGAGGGACAAAGGCCGCGACGAACACTCAGGTGGTCTCCATTACGAGCATTAAATTTGTTAAATACACCATTCCGTGGCCTACCCTTGGAGGGAGACGCCTTTACTTCGTCCAATCCCTTGCTTTCCGCACTATTTGTATCATTCCGTACTCATAACAGATCTTCTCGAATAAAATGCAGCACTTTTTGCCCATAATTGCATTACATTATATATATATGTTCATTTACGACATGTTGCATCCGTACATTTTGGTACGGCCAAATACACCAAGGGCTTATGTTCCCCGCTTTATGGTGTGATAAAGTCCGCACACTTTCTCAAGTGCGGCACCCCGAACTTATAGCATTATATGAATCGGCTCCGAATCATGTCTTGGGGTCAATAGTTGGGTTTGCCCGGCTCCCATGTTTGGCACCTTACGTTTCCGTTCTATCGGCTAAGGTAGCACTGGGAGAACCACTGCGATTGCGCCCCGGTTGAGCCGGGTTAACGCCTCAGTGGAGAAAGCTAAAACTGACTGTCATGATAAGGCGAGAGACTGGTCGCTGTTCGAGAGGTCCTTTCGGGTCCTTAAAGACCTACGCCGCTTCGAGCAAAGTTCCGGATAATGTCCGATGAAGGCGTGGATAGCGCCCCTAATTCGGTCTTCCGAATACTAGGGGCTTCGCCGAAATTTAAAATTATAGAATTCTATGGCTAAGTGAGAGTGTTCAAGCACTATAAGTCCGGTTGCCTTGTTCGTTGTGTTGAGCGCCTCCCTAGATGGACCCAAAAATGGGAACAAGAGTGCTCAAGTTTATCCCGAACACCCCAGCACTCGTGGCATGGGGGCTGAAGCCGACGACTTGCCATCTCTCAGATTTAATAAACGGCCGCACAGAAGGTAATATTTTAAATTAACAAACATTGCTTGGCGCATATGAACAAAGTTTTCAGCGCACAGGATAACACATTGCGAATTTACTCAATAATTACATCCCTGGGGAACTCATCCGCAATCTTGCGGGCACCCTTCAGGACAGTCCTATAGTACATTTCGGGCGTACGATATTCCTTGCCCGCTGGTGGCGCATCAGTGATTAGCTTCTCCGCATCTAGCTTGCCCCAATGCACCTTTGCGCGGGCAAGGGCCCGACGAGCACCTTCAATACAGGCGGAGCGCTTGATAACCTCCACCCAGGGGCACGCATGCACCAACCGTCGCACGAGGCCGAAGTAGCTCCCAAGCATGGCCTCTCCAGGCCACAGCCGGACTATGAGGCCCTTCATGGCCTGCTCGGCCGCCTTGTGGAGCTCGACCAGCTGCTTTAGCTGGTCGCTAGGGGGCACCGGATGGCCGGCCTCAGCATACTGAGACCAGAAGACCTTCTCCGTTGAGCTCCCCTCCTCGGCTCGGTAGAATGCGGCGGCATCAGATACACTGCGAGGCAGATCTGCAAATGCCCCTGGAGAGCTCCGAATACGGGTAAGTAACACGTAATTTACATTCACATGCTTGCTTTGCATGAAAAATGCCTTACCCGCCGCTATCTTCCTCACCAACTCAATCTCCTGAAGGGACTTATGGGCATCGGCCTTGGCAGTCTTGGCACTTTCGAGAGCCGAGGCAAGCTCGGACTCTCGAGTCTTTGAGTCACGCTCCAAACTCTCATGCTTTTCCATGAGAGCCTGGAGCCCTTGCTGAACCACCGCCACCCGCGCCTCCTGCTTTCCTCGCTCTGCTCGTTCCACGGCCGCATTGCGTTCGGCCGCAGACACGGCCTCCTTCAGGGTCGCCACCTCGTTCGTGGCCCCGACAGTACCCATGTTATCCTTGTTATTTTTTGTTGCAACCTAAATCCTTTTCTGTAAGGTACAAGTTCAAAGTGGTGTTACTCACCTTCTTTGTCCTGGAGCTTCTTCTTGGCGCGGCCGAGCTCTTGCTCGGACCGCTCGAGCTCCTGCTTCAAACCACCGACCTCCACAGTCAGTGCGGCAGAGGTCAGCAGCGCAGCCTGCAACCCATATTGACATAATTTTTTAGCAACCCTGCGTATATCTTTTTTTTCAGATCCTCAGTCCGGCTTTTCTTTCCGAACACCGAACTGAGCATCAGGGGCTACTATCTATGCGGTATTACATTGCATATTTTTAACTTCTTACCTCAAAGCCTGATAGAAGGCTGCTGCAGGCTTCGGTCAGCCCGCTCTTCGCGAGCTGTACCTTCTGAATCACTGCACTCATAATAGTGCGATGTTCTTCCTCGATGGAAGCGCTCTGGAGCGCCTCCAACAAATTGTCCGGTGCCTCCGGTTGGACGGAAGCCGCCGGCGTCACGGTCTTGCCCTTCGTGCGAAGGGGCCGTCGGTCGGGCTCCGGAACCACTGCGGGTTCTGATATGGAGTCCGGCACAAAGTCCGGGAGGCCGCCTTGTGGCGCCTCCGGAGCCTCCCCCTGATGGGCCCCTTCTTGGGACCCCACCTCGGCGTCCACGGTGTCGTGAGGGGTGGAGGCGGTCGGGATGGAGTCTACCTCCGACGGAGCCAACGACCCGCTCGTTGAAGCGGGGAGATCATCATTGGCCGGACTACAGGCAGCATGCGGCATCAGAATGACACTATGTGACGCAGAAAAAGAAATTATAACTCATTCAGGAATCCGGATACTTACGATCTCGCCGGAGGCCTGGCCCTTGAAGGCCATTCTTCCTCGCCAACGTTGATGTTGGCGGAGCTGTCCGGGGGAATAGTCCTTCCCCTCTTGGACCCTTCGGCCTCCCCTGTTGGGGAAGCCTTCCTCTTCCTCTCTCCCCCTTCTAGGAGAGAGTCCTCTTTCTCCTCCTCGTTTTCAGGGGAGGAGTCCGCCCCGGAGTCGTCGGACACCTGAAAACGGGAACTCTTTCGAGCACCCGTGGCCTCCTTCTTGGCCTTCTTCTCCGGCACCACGTGCGGTGCCGGAACCAGCAGCCTCGCTAGACGGGCGTCTACTGGGTTTTCTGGCATAGGAGCCGGGCAGATAATCTGCTCCGCCTTCCTCATCCAGTCCTGTTAAAGGAAAAGGGGAAATTAAAACCCGCATAGAGTCAAACTATGAAAAGCAAGTGTCCCGTAAAGGGGTAGAATCACTTACCTCGTCGGCTTGGCGCTGCGAGCGAAATCCGCGATCTTCAGTCGCGGATGCGGGGGCTTCGGCGCCCTTAAACACCACCCTCCAGGCGCCTTCGTACATCGTATCGAAGAGCCCGCTCAGCGCCTGGTGCTGTTCCGGATTGAACTCCCACAGATTGAGTGCCCGTTCTTGGCATGGGAGAATCCGGCGGACGAGCATGACTTGGACCATGTTAACCAGCCTGAGCTTCTTCACCAGCTTCTGGATACAGGCTTGGAGTCCCGTCACCTCCTCCGAACTACCCCACAGCAAGCCCTTCTCTTTCCAGGAGGTGAGCTGCGTGGGGATACCAGATCTAAACTCGGGGCCACCGCCCACTTAGGGTCGCACGGCTCGGTGATATAGAACCACCCCGATTGCCACCCCTTGACGGATTCCACGAAGGCCCCTTCGAACCAAAGGACGTTGGGCATCTTGCCCAACATGGTGCCTCCGCACTCCGCTTGAGTGCCCTTCACTACCGTCGGCTTGACATTGAAGGTCTTGAGCCACAAGCCGAAGTGGGGCTGGATGCAGAGGAAGGCCTCGCACACGACGATAAACGCCGAGATGTTGAGGATGAAGTTCGGCGCCAGATCATGGAAATCCAGGCCGTAGTAGAACATGAGCCCCCGGACAAAGGGGTGAAGTGGAAAGCCCAGTCCGCAGAGGAAGTGGGGAAGAAAAACGACCCTCTCATGGGGCCTGGGGGTGGGGATGAGCTGCCCCTCGTCGGGCAGCTGGTGCGCGATGTCGCCGGACAGGTATCCGGCGCTGCGCAGTCTTTCGATGTGCTCCTCCGTAATGGAGGAGGTCATCCACTTGCCTCCCGCTCCAGACATGACTGGGGAAGGTTGAGACGGGATGTGCGGGCTTGGGCGCTGGAGCTCGAGTGCGCGGAGATGGATAAGCAAAGGAGGAGGAAGGCTTAGGTGAAAAGGTGAATCCTTATCCCTTATATGGGCGGGCGAAGTCTACGCGTCCCCCACCGGCCTGGTAAAACTCGCTTATCCCCCAAGCGTCTCCATCAATGGCGCGGTTGGGTTACCCACGTCCGTATTGATGAGAATCCCGGATTAAGGGGAAACACGATCTCTGCTTCGACAAGACGTGCCAAGGAAACCGCTTCGCTAAATGCGCTGAGGTGGTAGAGTAAAAAACGATTCAAGTAATGGCTTGGTAGTGGCGTGACGTCATGCCGCAAAAAACGTCAGCAGATTGAACTTGTGTATATATTATTCTCTCTACGGTGAAATGTGAAATTTATTTTGCAGAGCCGGACACTATCCTGGTGTTCACAATCTTCTATCATTCGGAGGAGGAACCCGCCTTGCAATGCCAAGAAATATACGCGCCGGACTTATCATCATTGAAGCCTGGTTCAGGGGCTACTGAGGGAGTCCTGGATTAGGGGGTGTCCGGATAGCCGGACTACCATCATCAGCCGAACTATCATCGTCCGGACTATCATCATCGACCGGACTCCAAGACTATGAAGATACAAGATTGAAGACTTCGCCCCGTGTCCGGATGGGACTTTCCTTGGCGTGGAAGGAAAGCTTGGCGATACGGATATGTAGATCTCCTACCATTGTAACCGACTCTGTGTAACCCTAGCCGTCTCCGGTGTCTATATAAACCGGATGGCCCTAGTCCGTAGGACTAAACAAGAACAACAACAATCATACCATAGGCTAGCTTCTAGGGTTTAGCCTCCTTGATCTCGTGGTAGATCCACTCTTGTAAACATCCACAATATCCATATCAATCAAGCAGGACGTAGGGTTTTACCTCCATCAAGAGGGCCCGAACCTGGGTAAAACATCGTGTCCCTTGTCTCCTGTTACCATCCGCCCAGACGCACAGTTCGGGACCCCCTACCCGAGATCCGCCGGTTTTGACACCGACACACACCCACTTAGTTTCTCTTGTTGAGCTTTCATACATTTATAGCTCTAGTGCATCCGTTGCATGGCAATCCCTACTCACTCACATTTGATATCTATTAATGGACATCTCCATAGCCCGTTGATACGCTTAGTTGATGTGAGACTATCTTCTCCTTTTTGTCTTCTCCACAACCACCATTCTATTCCACATATAGTGCTATGTCCATGGCTCACGCTCATGTATTGCGTGAAAATTGAAAAAGTTTGAGATTACTAAGGTATGAAACAATTGCTTGGCTTGTCATCGGGGTTGTGCATGATTAAATACTTTGTGTGATGAAGATAGAGCAACAGCCAGACTATATGATTTTGTAGGGATAACTTTCTTTAGCCATGTTATTTTGAGAAGACATGATTGCTTTATTAGTATGCTTGAAGTATTACTATTTCTTATGTCAATATGAACTTTTATTTTGAATCATTTGGATCTAAACATTCATGCCACAATAAAGAAAAATACATTGAGAAATATGCTAGGTAGCATTCCACATCAAAAATTCTATTTTTATCATTTACCTAGTCGAGGACGAGCATGAATTAAGCTTGGGGATGCTTGATACGTCTCCAACGTATCTATAATTTTTATTTGTTCCATGCTGTTATATTACCCGTTTTGGATGTTTATGGGCTTTACTTTACACTTTTATATCATTTTTGGGACTAACCTACTAACCGGAGGCCCAACCTGAATTGCTGTCTTTTTTGCCTATTTCGGTGTTTTGAAGAAAAGGAATATCAAATGGAGTCCAAACGGAATGAAACCTTCGAGAGCGATCTTTTTCGAACAAACATGATCCAATGGACTTGGATTGCAAGTCAAGAAACAAGCGAGGCGGCCACGAGGGTGCCCGGCGCGCCCCCTACAGGTGGGCGCGCCCCCACCCTCATGGGCCCCTCGATCATCCACCGACGTACTTCTTCCTCCCATATATACCCATGTACCTCGAAACCATCTGAAGCGACCATGAAAAACTATTTCCACCACTATAACCTTCTGTATCCGTGAGATCCCATCTTGGAGCCATTGCTGGTGCTCCACCGGAGGGGGAATCCACCACGGAGGGCCTCTACATCAACTCCAAGGCCTCTCCGATGAGTTGTGAGTAGTTTACCACAGACCTACGGGCCCATAGTTATTAGCTAGATGGCTTCTTCTCTCTCTTTGATTCTCAATACAAAGTTCTCCTTCCTCTTCTTGGAGATCTATTCGATGTAACTCTTTTTGCGGTGTGTTTGTCGAAATCCGATGAATTGTGGGTTTATGATCAAGTTTATCTATGAGAAATATTTGAATCTCCTCTGAATTCTTTAATGTGTGATTAAGTTATATTTGC
The DNA here is from genome assembly GCF_018294505.1 of Triticum aestivum. Lineage (NCBI taxonomy): Eukaryota > Viridiplantae > Streptophyta > Magnoliopsida > Poales > Poaceae > Triticum > Triticum aestivum. The sequence goes on from NC_057807.1 coordinate 563,347,132, forward strand.
AAGTCTCTTCGAATTATCAGTTTGGTTTGGCCTACTAGATTGATCTTTCTTGCAATGGGAGAAGTGCTTAGCTTTGGGTTCAATCTTGCGGTGTCCTTTCCCAGTGCCAGCATGGGCAGCAAGGCACGTATTGTATTGTTGCCATCGAGGATAAAAAGATGGGGTTTATATCATATTGCATGAGTGTATCTCTCTACATCATGTCATCTTTCTTAATGCGTTACTCTGTTCTTCATGAACTTAATACTCTAGATGCATGCTGGATAGCGGTCGATGTGTGGAGTAATAGTAGTAGATACAGGCAGGAGTCGGTCTACTGGTCACGGACGTGATGCCTATATACATGATCATGCCTAGATAATCTCATAATTATTCGCTTTTCTATCAATTGCTCGACAGTAATTTGTTCACCCACCGTAATAATTATGCTATCTTGAGAGAAGCCACTAGTGAAACCTATGGCCCCCGGGTCTATCTCTTATCATATAAGCTTTCAATCTACTTTTATTTGCATCTTTACTTTTCCAATCTATATCGTAAAATACCAAAAATATATTTATCTTATCATATTATCTCTACCAAATCTCACTTTTGCAAGTGGCCTTGAAGGGATTGACAACCCCTTTATTGTGTTTGTTGCGAGTTCTTTGTTTGTTTGTGTAGGTGCGTGGGACTTGTGAGGAGACTCCTACTGGATTGATACCTTGGTTCTCAAAAACTGAGGGAAATACTTACGCTACTATGCTGCATCACCCTTTCCTCTTCAAGGAAAACCAATGCAAGCTCAAGACGTAGCAGCCCCCTAGCGCGCCCAGGTGTGTTGTGCCCACCTCGGTGGCCTCCCGCAACCCATCTTTACCCTATAATTTCACAAATATTCCGAAACCCATCAGGGTTAACCTAGATCAGAAGTTCCACCGCCGCAAGGTCTCTGTATCCACGAAAACCAATCTAGACCCCGTTACGCCACCATGCCGGAGGGGGGGGGGATCATCTCCGATGGTCATCTTCATCATCCCAGCGGCCAAAATGATGATGAGGGAGTAGCCCACCCTCGGGGCTGAGGGTTTGTACCAGTAGCTATGTGTTTGATCTCTCTCTCTCTCTCTCTCTCGTGATCTATATCATGGGCTTTGTTAATATAGTCGGATCATATGATGTTTCTCCCCTCTATACTCTTGTTATGATGAATTGAATCTTTACCCTTCAAAGTTTTGTCTTGTCGGATTGAATATTCAGAGATGAGAACACATGATATATGTCTTGCAATATGAATACTTGAGGTGACAATCAGGTATCTTATTGATTCACTTGATATGTGTTATGGCATTCAACTCGCGGATTCCCGCGGTGATATTGGGGTAATCTATGCATAGGGGTTGATGCATGTTTTTCTCGGACGGAAACTTTGGGGTCTCTTTATAGTTCTTTGTGTGGATTGATTATTATGAATTAGAATTTGCTTTGGTGTTATTCTAGTACGAACTCTAGGATAGATCGAATGGAAAAATAGCTTTGTGTTATTTTAGTACGAACTCTTGAATAGATCAAACAGAAAGAATAGCTTTGAGGTGGTTTCGTGACCTACAAACAATTCCTATCTTTTGTTCTCCGCTAATAGGAACCCAGGAGTGATTCTTTACTGTACTTTGAGGGATAATCATATGATCCAACTATGTTAGCATTGTTGAGAGGTTGCACTAGCGAAAGTACGGACCCTAGGCCTCATTTTTAAGCATTGCAACACCATTTTTGTGCCCATTTACTATTGGTTACCTTGCTGTTTTTATAATTTCAGATTACAAAAACTCATATCTACTATCCATACTACACTTATTTTACCATCTCTTCGCCGAACTAGTGCACCTATACAACTTACCATTGTATTGGATGTGTTGGGGACACAAGAGATTTCTTGTATTTGATTGCAGGGTTGCTTGAGAGAGACCATCTTCATCCCACACCTCTCACGTATTGATAAACCTTTGGTCATCCACTTGAGGGAAAATTGCTACTGTCCTACAAAACTCTGCGCTTGGAGGCCCAACACGTGTCTACAAGAATAAAGTTGTGCAGTAGACATCATGGACGCACACACCAGAATCGGAGGCGTGCACTACCCGTTGTAGAAGTCAATGGGCAAGAGAGAGGGAGGCGGTCGAGCAATTCGTTCACTGTCGCTGCTAGTTGCTGGCGGTGCCCAACGAGGAGAAGCAAAGACGGACGACCACTACGACCACGGAGAGGGACGCACGCTGGCACCGGAGGAAGAACGCCAAGGCGCTCCGGCTAGCCATTGAGCAGTCCAAGCGCAAGGCAGCGATGATGGCCAAGCTCAAGCAAGACTGGGTTGTCCGACATTTGAAGGATTGCATCATCATCTCCTTTTCTTCTGACGGCAACATCGACTCTGATGACCTGCCTCCTGACACGTCTCCGACATATCTATTTTTTTTATTGTTCCATGCTATTATATTATGTGTTTTGGATGTTTAATAGGCATTTATATGCTATTTTATATTATTTTTGGGACTAACCTATTAATTGAGGGCCCAGTGCCAGTTTCTGTTTCTTTGCCTATTTTAGAGTTCTGCAGAAAAGGAATACCAAATGGAGTCCAAACGGAATGAAACCTTCACGATGATCTTTCTTGGACCGAAAGCAAAGCAGAAGACTTGGAGATGAAGTCGGAGAGGCGACGAGGCGACCACGAGGCAGGAGGGTGTGCATCCCACCCTCGTGGGCCCCTCGTAGCTCCCTTTACCTAGTTCCTTCGCCTATATATACTCTTATACCCTAAAAAAATGGGGAGCAATGAGACCACTTTTCCACCACCACAACCTTCTATACCCGTCAGATCCCATCTAGGGGCCTTTTCCGGCGTCCCACCGGAGGTGGATTCGATCACGGAGGGCTTCTACATCAACACCATTACCTCTTCGATGAAGCGTGAGTAGTTTATCACGAACCTTCGGGTCCATAGTTATTAGCTAGATGCCTTCTTCTCTCTCTTTGATTCTCAATACCAAGTTCTCCTCGATGTTCTTGGAGATCTATTCGATGTAATATTCTTTTGCAGCGTGTTTGCTGAGATCCGATGAATTGTGGATTTATGATCAGATTATCTATGAATATTATTTGGTTCTTCTCTGAATTCTTATATGCATGATTTGATATCTTTGCAAGTCTCTCTGAATTATCGGTTTAGTTTGGCCTACTAAATTGATATTTCTTGCAATAGGATAAGTGCTTAGCTTTCGGTTCAATCTTGCGTCGTCCTTTCCCAGTGATAGTAGGGGCATCAAGGTGTTGGGGAACGCAGTAATTTCAAAAAAAATCCTACGATCACGCAAGATCTGTCTAGGAGATGCATAGCAACGAGAGGGGAGAGTGTGTCCACGTACCCTTGTAGACCGAAAGTGGAAGCATTTAGTAACGCGGTTGATGTAGTCGAACTTCTTCGCGATCCAACCGATCAAGTACAGAACGTACGACACCTCTGCGTTCAGCACACGTTTAGCGCAATGACATCCCTCATACTCTTGATCTAGTTGAGGGCGAGGGTGAGTTCCGTCAGCACGACGGTGTGGCGACGGTAATGATGATGCTACCGGCGCAGGGCTTCGCCTAAGCTCCGCAACGGTATGATCGAGGTGTGTAACTATGGAGCGGGGCATCGCACACGGCTAAAAGATCAACTTGTGTGTTGTAGGGTGCCCCCCTGCCCCCATATATAAAGGAGCAAGGGGAGGCCGGCCGTCCCTCCTTGGCGCGCCCCCATCAAGGGGAGTCCTACTAGGACTCCCATTCTTAGTAGGATTCCACCAAGGGGGAAAGAGGGCAAGGAAGGAGAGGGAGAGGGGGAAGGAAAGGGGGGCGCCGCCCCTCTCCTAGTCCAATTTGGACTCAAGGGGGAGGGGGAAAGCGTCCTGCCCTAGTCGCCCCTCTCTCTCCACTAAGGCCCATCGAGGCCCATTAGTTCCCCCGGGGGTTCCGATAACCCTCTGGCACTCCGGTTTTATCCGAAACTTCCCCGGAACACTTCTGGTGTCCGAATATAGTCGTCCAATATATCAATATTTATGTCTCAACCATTTCGAGACTCCTCGTCATGTCCGTGATCTCATCCGGGACTTCAAACAAACTGTGGTCATCAAAAACACATAACTCATAATACATATCGTCATCGAATGTTAAGCGTGCGGACCCTATGGGTTCGAGAACTATGTAGACATGACCGAGACACATCTCCGGTCAATAACCAATAGCGAAACTTGGATGCTCATATTGGCTCCTACATATTCTATAAAGATCTTTATCGGTTAAACCGCATAATGATGTCTACTACGCAACCTTCTTCTTGTAGACGTTGTTGGGCCTCCAAGTGCAGAGGTTTGTAGGACAATAGCAAATTTCCCTCAAGTGGATGACCTAAGGTTTATCAATCCATGGGAGGCGTAGGATGAATATGGTCTCTCTCAAACAACCCTGCAACCAAATAACAAAGAGTCTCCTGTGTCCCCAACACACCCAATACAATGGTAAATTGTATAGGTGCACTAGTTCGGCGAAGAGATGGTGATACAAGTGCAATATGGATGGTAGATATAGGTTTTTGTAATCTGAAATTATAAAACCAGCAAGGTAACTAATGATAAAAGTGAGCACAAAAGGTATTGCAATGCTAGGAAACAAGGCCCAAGGTTCATACTTTCACTACTGCAAGTTCTCTCAACAATAATAACATAATTGGGTCATATAACTATCCCTCAACATGCAACAAAGAGTCACTCCAAAGTCACTAATAGTGGAGAACAAACGAAGAGATTATTGTAGGGTAAGAAACCACCTCAAAGTTGTCCTTTTTGATCGATCTATTCAAGAGTCCATAGTAAAATAACACAAAGCTATTGTTTTCGTTCGATATATCATAGAGTTCGTACTAGAATAACACCTTAAGACACAAATCAACCAAAACCCTAATGTCACCTAGATACTCCAATGTCAGCTCAAGTATCCGTGGGTATGATTATATGATATGCATCACACAATATCAGATTCATCTATTCAACCAACATAAAGTACTTCAAAGAGTGCCCCAAAGTATCTACCGAAGATACAAGAAAAAAATGTGTGCCAACCCCTATGCATAAGTTCATTGAACCCACGAGTTGATCACCAAAATATACATCAAGTAGATCACGTGAATATCCCATTTTCACCACAGATAAGCACGACTAGACATACATCAAGTGTTCTCAAATCCTTAAAGACTCAATCCGACAAGATAACTTCAAAGGGAAAACTCAATCCATTACAAGAGAGTAGAGGGGGAGAAACATCATAAGATCCAACTAAAATAGAAAAGCTCGCAATACATCAAGATCATATCACCTCAAGAACACGAGAGAGAGAGAGAGAGAGAGAGAGAGATCAAACACATAGCTACTGGTACATACCCTTGATACGTCTCCAACGTATCTATAACTTTTGATTGTTCCATGCTATTATATTACCCGTTTTGGATGTTTATGGGCTTTACTTTATACTTTTATATCATTTTTGGGACTAACCTACTAACCGGAGGCCCAACCCGAATTGCTGTTTTTTGCCTATTTCAGTGTTTCGAAGAAAAGGAATATCAAACGGAGTCCAAATGGAATGAAACCTTCAGGAGCAATCTTTTTGGAACAAACGTGATCTAGAGGACTTGGAGTGCAAGTCAAGAAACAAGCGAGGTGTCCACGAGGGTGCCCGGCCCACCCCCTACAAGTGGGCGCCCCCCACCCTCATGGGCCCTCGAGCGTCCACCGACGTACTTCTTCCTCCTATATATACCCATGTACCCCGAAACCATCAGGGGAGCCACCGAAAAACTATTTCCACCACCGTAACCTTCTGTATCCGCGAGATCCCATCTTGGAGCCATCGCCGGCGCTCCGCTGGAGGGGGAATCCACCACGGAGGGCCTCGACATCAACTCTAAGGCCTCTCTGATGAGTTCTGAGTAGTTTACCACAGACCTTCGGGTCCATAGTTATTAGCTAGATGGCTTCTTATCTCTCTTTGATTCTCAATACAAAGTTCTCCTTCCTCTTCTTGGAGATCTATTCGATGTAACTCTTTTTGCGGTGTGTTTGTCGAGATCCGATGAATTGTGGGTTTATGATCAAGTTTATCTATGAGAAATATTTGAATCTCCTCTGAATTCTTTTATGTATGGTTAAGTTATCTTTGCAAGTCTCTTTGAATTATCGGTTTGGTTTGGCCTACTAGATTGATCTTTCTTGCCATGGGAGAAGTGCTTAGCTTTGGGTTCAATCTTGCGGTGTCCTTTCCCAGTGACAGCAGGGGCAACAAAGCACGTATTGTATTGTTGCCATCGAGGATAAAAAGATGGGGTTTATATAATATTGCATGAGTTTATCCCTCTACATCATGTCATCTTTCTTAATGCGTTACTCTGTTCTTCATGAACTTAATACTCTAGATGCATGCTGGATAGCGGTCGATGTGTGGAGTAATAATATTAGATGCAGGCAGGAGTCGGTCTACTTATCACGGACGTGATGCCTATATACATGATCATGCCTAGATAATCTCATAATTATTCGCTTTTCTATCAATTGCTCGACAATAACTTGTTCACCCACCGTAATAATTATGCTATCTTGAGAGAAGCCACTAGTGAAACCTATGGCCCCCGGGTCTATCTCTTATCATATAAGCTTTCAACCTACTTTTATTTGCATCTTTACTTTTCCAATCTATATCATTAAATACCAAAAATATATTTATCTTATCATATTATCTCTATCAGATCTCACTTTCGTAAGTGACCTTGAAGGGATTGACAACCCCTTTATTGTGTTGGTTGCAAGTTCTTTGTTTGTTTGTGTAGGTGCATGGGACTTGTGAGGAGCCCCTACTGGATTGATAGCTTGGTTCTCAAAAATTGAGGGAAATACTTACACTACTGTGCTGCATCACCCTTTCCTCTTCAAGGAAAACCAACGCAAGCTCAAGACGTAGCAAGAAGGATTTCTGGCGCCGTTGCGGAGGAGGTCTTCTCTCAAGTCAAGACATACCAAGTACCCATCAAAAACTCATCTCCCTCACATTTATATTATTTGCCATTTGCCTCTCGTTTTCCTCTCCCCCATTTCACCCTTGCCGTTTTATTCGCCCTCTCTTTCCCAATCTCTTTCTCCTATCTCTTTCGCTTGCCTTTTTGTGTGCTCGTGTGTTAGTTATTTATTTCGTTATCATGGCTACTCCTCCTATCGTCATTAATACTCCCGATCATGAAGTTCATAATTTTAAACAAAGGGAGGGAGAAAATCTAAAAGATGCTTGGCATAGAATTTGCAACGCTCAAAATAGATCTATTAGGAAGCAATCTACTTCCATTCTTCTTTGCAATTTTTATGTAGGCATTACCCCTTGGAATGATACATTCTTGATACCATTACCGGAGGGAATTTTTTGGGTAGTCATACTTTTGATGCTTACAATGCCATGATAGATTTGTTCGGTCTACCGCCTCTTTTGGTTAACAGAACAATTTTAACTTTAGAACATGTGATGCAAAGGCTTGAAATTATTGAAAATAAAGTTGCCACTGTCGAGTTAATTGAAAATTTGGATAAAAAGATCCACAACCAAATTACTCAATATGGATCTAAGGTTGGAGTTACTCTGAAAAATCTTAAAGAAAAGGAACCTATAGTTAATGAAAAATTAGAACAAGATTCTACAAGAATTGATAAACTTGAGGATATAATTACTAACTTAGGGTCTGCCTTTTCATCCATGAAAAAGACTCCAACTCCTCCTATTAAATTTGGCAAATTAATATATGTTCCTAAAAATAAGGGTGAATCTTCTAGTAAGGAAAATAAGGGTGAACCTTAGTACTGTTGGACCTTTGTTTTTCTTTCTTTATTAATATAAAAAATTGCAGTGGGGTTTTGCCCTACTGTGTACAGTCAAAAAAAAAGGAAAATGCGGATCTCAAATCCATAAGTGTTCACCCCAGTTTTTTCACTCTCATTGAGAAACCTTTTGCTACAAGTAAATTTCTTGATTTCTTGCCTAGAAGTTTAATCATTACTAAAAATAAAGAATTCTCTAAGGATTACAAGTGCTCTATTAAAGAATCAAGTGCCAAAGATGGCACCACTTAGATCTATCCTCGCTTTTATGCCTAGCTTGGGGCGTTAAACAATAGCGCTAGTTGGGAGGCAACCCAATTTTATTTTAGTTTCCTTGTTTTTGTTCCTGTTTAGTAATAAATTTTGCATCTACTTTCTGTTTAGATGTGTTTTCTTGTTTTATTTAGTGTTTGTGCCAAGTAGAACCTATAAGATAACCTATGGTAAGAGTTAATTTGATTCTGCTGAAAAACAGAAACTTTGCGCTCACGATAAAAAATTCAATAAACCACATAAACGTGCTTTTGCGTTGATTCTATTTGCTGTAGATCAATAGATAAATTTCCTAGGACGTCCTATTTTGGTAGGATTTTTAAGGTTCCAGAAGTATTCGAAAGTTACAGATTTCTACAGACTGTTATATTTTTGACAGATTCTGTTTTTCGTGTGTTGTTTGCTTATTTTGATGCATCTATGGCTAGTATGTAGGGGTATGAACCGTAGAGAAGTTGGAATACAGTAGGTTTAATACCAATATAAATAAAGAATGAGTTCATTACAGTACCTTATGTGGTGGTTTTTCTTTCTTGCACTAACGGAGCTTCAAAGATTTCCTGTTGAGTTTTGTGTTGTGAAGTTTTCAAGTTTTGGGTAAAGATTTGATGGATTATGGAATAAAGTGTGGCAAAATCCTAAGCTTGGGGATGCCCATGGCACCCCAAGGCAATATACAAGGACAACCAAAAGCCTAAGCTTGGGGATGCCCCGGAAGGCATCCCCTCTTTCGTCCTCGTCTATCGGTAACCTTACTTGGAGCTGTATTTTTATTCGCCACATGATATGTGTTTTGCTTGGAGCATCATGTATGATATTAGTTTTTGCTTGTTAGTTTACCACAATCATCTTTGTTGTACACACCTTTTGGGAGGAACCCACTTGATTGGAATTTATTAGAATACTCTATGTGCTTCACTTATATCTTTTGAGCTAGATAGTTTTGCTCTAGTGCTTCACTTATATCTTTTAGAGCACGGCGGTGGTTTAATTTTGTAGAAATTGTTTAAATCTCATGCTTCACTTATATTATTTTGAGAGTCTATTAGAACAGCATGGTATTTGCTATGGTTATAAAATTAGTCCTAGCATGATGGGCATCCAAGTTGGGTATAAAAAAAACTATCATAGAAGTGAATTGGATGCTATGATCAATTTGATGCTTGATAACTGTTTTGAGATATAGAGGTGGTGATATTAGAGTCATGCTAGTTGATGTAATTGTGAATTTAAAGAATACTTGTGTTTAAGTTGGCAAGTCCCGTAGCATGCACGTATGGTAAAAGTTGTGTAACAAATTTATTGCATGGGGTGCTCTTTTGATTGCCTTCCCTTGTGTGGAGGTCGGGGGCGCGCGATGGTTAACTCCTACCAACCTCCCCCCTAGGAGCATGCGTGTAGTGCTTGGTTTTTGATGACTTGTAGATTTTTGCAATAAGTATATGAGTTTGAAAGGATCGAGATGGACCTAGAGGGGGGGTGAATAGGTACAATTACAAATTTTAATTATTACTTGGCAATTTTTAGGCAATAATGCGGAATATGAAGATGAACCTAACAATTGCACGTGAGCAAATAACACAAACACGTAAGTAGACAAGCACAATATAATGTACGCAAGTGTAAAGAGACAAGTAACCACAAGTAGAGAGTTAAGGTTAGGAATAACCGCAACTCCGGGAGACGAGGATGTAAGCCGATGTTCACTCCCTTGGAGGGGAGCTAGTCACCGTTAGAGGGATGGATGTTACCATGAAGGCACACCAACACCACGAAGGCTCACCCTATTCTCCTTTTGAGACAACACCACGGAGGCGTTTCTCAACCACTAGTGGTAGACCTTGGGGTGGTCTCCAAACCCTCACAAACTTTTCTGAGGGTAATCACAAAGTTCGATTCCTCTCTGGATGACTCCTACCGCCTAGGAGTCTCCAACCTCCAAGAGTAACAAGAACGATGGGGAAATGCTCAAAACTTGCTCAAGTCACGAATTCCTTTGGTGCAAAGAAGGGGAAGAAGTGGATCTATCACTTGATTGGAGAACTTCTCTCAAAATGCTCCTAGAACACTTGGAATCTAGGATTTAGTGTGGATGAATGAGAGAGATAGAGAGTGAGGAGAGTTCTTGTGAGGCTCAAAGTGAATGGTCAACCCTATCCCGTGGAAGGGAAGGGTGTATATATAGGTGGTGGGAAAAAGTGGCCGTTTGGGGTACAGGATGGCCGGACGTCCGCAGAACGTCGGACGTCCGGAGGCCCAAATGGGTCCGGACGTCCGACAGTCATCGGACGACCGGCCGCTGTGAAAAGTGTGACCCACAATCCAGTGTACAGGATACAGATGTCCGAGCGGAGCCGGACATCCGTAAGAATGCTTATGATGTGAAAGTGTCGGACGTCCGGAGGGTTCCGGACATCCGTAAAAATGTTTCTGTTGTGGAAGTGTCGGACGTCCGGAAGTGTCCGGATGTCCGAGCAATCAGGAAGGACCGGACGTCCGTAGAACACCGGACGTCCGAAGGCAAGGTATATAGATAGCAACTTTTGAGCAAGTTTTTCACAGATCCATCGACCCCCTCTTAATAGTGCGGGATCCCTATACTCAAGAACAAACCATAAATGAAGTCAACATCTTGTATCTGCATTCTTGAGTTATATGCTTTTGTCCCTAGTCATGATCCATGCACACGGTCTTTGGAACATAATCCTGAGATATACTTGATAAACATGATTAGTCCCGAGCATATGTGTTGTCATCAACATCAAAATATGATTAAGGGCATGATTGCACTTTCAATCTCCCCCTTTTTGGTAGTTGATGACAACTCATATGCATCCTCATAATAGTAATCGGAAGTATTTGTTGTGGAGCTCAATAACCATAATAAGAATAAGTAGCGAGCGAGCTCCCCCTCAATGTGATACCACAGATACTACTAAAAACAAAAATGATGAGGGCTCCCCCTCAAACTGATGCCACGATAATCAAGAGTTACACTTCATATAGATTCACCAAATCTCAGATTCAACAAACTCATAACCAACAAACTCATAACATAGTTCAACAACTCATAACATAGCTCATAACATAGTTCAACAACTCATAACATAGTTCAACAAACTACTCATAACATATGTTCGATTACATAATGAGCTAGAGTAATGCATATGGAGCCTACTCCCCCTTTGGCATCAAGTATCCAAAGAAAAGAACTAGGGGGAATGGCATGACATTATTAAAGATCATCCTCATCATCATCATCATGAACACCACTGCCACCAGCCTCGTCAAAGAAATCAGCCCACTCAGGACCAGAGGGAAAACCAAAATCAGAAGGGGGATCTGCAGGAAGACGCTCATCGTCACTCACATCATATACGCCTGAGTCTCTCAGACGAGCCTTCAGAGCGTTCTTGGAAGTGACCATGCGAGTGACCACATCGTGGTGTTGGGAGCAATGGTAGGTGAACATCTTCATCATGGCTGAATGAGCCTTCCCAAGAAAACGAGCAATGCGCCCAAAGGGGGCATCACTGGAAGGAGGATGGGTAGAGTGAGAAGGAAAACTAGCGGCGGTGCGACTAGCAGTAGCGGGAGGAGGAGGAACATGGTCAGCCGCCATGTGAGGTGGGATGACCCATCTCTCATGTATATGAGTGCGTGCAATGGGAAAGGGAGCTACACTCTCGATAAATGCCTGAATAAAAGGTGCATGAGGGAAAGCCCGCTTGTGCTGGAAGCTAGCAAGGCGGATCTCATGCCATAGAAAGTGTGGAACATTTATCTTCCCTTTAGGAGATGTGAAGAGGCGATGCATGAGATCAATGCAGTAGCTGCTGCAGGAGCCCTTGTCACCCATCTTGGGATAAATGGTGCGGATGACACACTAATAAATGATGTTGAATGGAAAACGCCAAATGGAGACTTGATTTAGACCCTTTTGTTTTTTAGTGCTAGACAAAGATGATATGGGTCTAAGGAGATCCGCACAGACCGCAATGCCTTTGGGCTTATGGTTGGGGTCATCCTTGTGGATTTTGAACCCAGTGTCGGGAAATCCTAGTGCGGTGACAAACTCAGCATAAGATGCTGTGAGTGCAGTGTCGGAGGTCATCCATGTGACAGTGTTATCAGGAGCAACGTAACATGTGACATAAAACTGATGGATGGCAGCGTGGTTAAAATCGTGTTGAAAGGCGAATGGGGCAGCAAGATTTGACGACTCAATGAGCTCAATGGCTCCCGGATATTTCTCCGGATGAGTGCGAATGTGCTCAAGATCAATGCAAACATGAAGTGACAAGCCTTTAGGGATGACAATCGTGGTGAAGATGTCGGCTTGGACATTTGTGTGAAAGCGACTATCCTGAGAATCCCAAACAACAATAAATTGATCTACATCACGACGCAATTTAAGATATGAAGATTTGGGGACCTCGTTGAAACGCTTAACATGACGGCCTAGTGATAGGGGAGGCTCAATGGAGATGTGACGGGCATCACCGTGGGGTTGCACCGGAGGAGGAGGAGGTTGAAAGGTTGGACGACGAGTGCCGGGCTTGGGGGCAGCGATGCAGACGCCAATCATCGGGGATGGAGCTCATCCTCAAAATCTGATCCCTCCGAAGAGGAATCACTGGACGAGCTGGGAGGACGAGTGGCACGTTTCCGAGGGCGATGTTCCTCCTGGGAGTTGTCGGAGCCACCACAACGAGACAGACGAGCCGGCCCTCTGGCGACTTGCTTGCGTGCGGAGTGCTTGGACCGAGGCATCATGACCTTGCGAGGAAGAGCACGGAGGAGCCGAGCGACGTGCTGAGCAGGGGGTCGAGTCGGGCTTTTTATACCCTCCACATCCCGGCGCAGTTCCTGCGTCGAAACCATAAAGTAAGACACTTATCTTTGAAAGTACGGATCAGATATTTAAGCGTCCGCTTACCCAGCTTCGAGGGTTATTCATGGAGAATCCATTCAATGGACTCGTGCGGAGGAAGTCCTCCTCCTCCCCCTTGTACAAGCCGGACAGGATCTTCACCAGATCGGCGGCCGATCCCGGTCCCGTGCGGCCATGACGGGTGGCGTCATTCTCCCCGTTAAAATTCCACATGGGGTGGCCCCTATATTGGAGCGGCTGCACCCCTCGCATAATGCATGTGGCCATGACTCCAATCATGGTTAGTCCGGAATGGGCTAGTAGCCGTATCCGACCCATCAGATAATGGACGCTCCTATCGTCCTCCCGTTGAGGGCTCCGCGGGCGCCAACTCGGGCGTTTCTTCAGAGGAGCATTGCTAAATTCCGGGAGGCCGATCTGAACTGGATCCGGCAGCGGGGCATCTTCCATATAGAACCACTCCGAAGGCCAGTCTTCGGACGCCTTCTTCGGAGTTCCGGATAGATATCCGGTCCCGGCGATGCGCCATATTTCGGCTCCGCCCACTTGATATATCAACCCCTTGTGAGAATGGGGTACGAGGCAAAACAGCCTCTTCCACAGCGCAAAATGGGGCTCGATGCCCAAGAACAGCTCGCAAAGAGCTACAAAGCCCGCGATGTGCAAAATAGAGGCAGGCGTGAGGTGGTGAAGTTGGAGTCCATAGAACTCCAGGAGCCCCCGGAGAAACGGATGTATCGGAAATCCGAGTCCCCTTATCAAGTAGGAGACGAAGCATACTTGCTCTCCTTTGGAGGGATTGGGGACGCTCTCCGCCTGCTTCCCGCCCTTGTAGGTGGCCAGTCCGGCTCGAACCGGAACCATAAAGGTCGGGGGAAGGTATCCCTCTGTTTGGAGCGCCACTAACTCGCTATGCGGGACTAAGCATCTCCTCCAATCTCCTGGCTTAGGACTGGGAGCGCGAGAAGAGGAACCGCGTCGACTGTCCATGTTGGAATGGATTTTTTGTCAGATGCGCCTCGATGAGTACTTGCGGAAGGAGGGTGGTGTGATTTGGATCTGGATCCTCGCCTCTCTTATAGGCAGCTTATCCGCTCAGCTAGGGGGAAAACGTAAGAATACCCTGGCTTTTCGCATTCCTGCGACACGTGGAAGAAGGCCATTATTGAACGTAGAAGCCAAGGAGCGCAGCATTTATGAAGCAACCGGACACTATCCGGCAAACACATGGAGCACGAAGGAGAACCCGCCTTGCAAACGCCGAAGACAACATACGCGCCGGACTCGTCGTCATTGAAGCCTGGTTCGGGGGCTACTGAGGGAGTCCTGGACTAGGGGGTGTCCGGATAGCCGAACTATCATCATCGGCCAGACTCCAAGACTATGAAGATACAAGATTGAAGACTTCGTCCCGTGTCCGGATGGGACTTTCCTTGGCGTGGAAGGCAAGCTTGGCGGTACGGATATGTAGATCTCCTACCATTGTAACCAACTCTGTGTAACCCTAGCCCTCTCCGGTGTCTATATAAACCGGATGGCTTTAGTCCATAGGACGAACAACAATCATACCATAGGCTAGCTTCTAGGGTTTAGCCTCCTTGATCTCGTGGTAGATCTACTCTTGTAACACACATCATCAATATTAATCAAGCAGGACGTAGGGTTTTACTTACATCAAGAGGGCCCGAACCTGGGTAAAACATCGTGTCCCTTGTCTCCTGTTACCATCCGCCTAGACGCACAGTTCGGGACCCCCTACCCGAGATCCGCCGGTTTTGACACCGACATCCCTCTTAGTAAAAAAGAGTGGGATCGATCACCCCTCTCAGAAAACCATCATCGAGTAAAAACTTATTCAAATGATCATACCAAGCACGAGGTGCTTGTTTGAGGCCATACAAAGCCTTATGAAGTTTATACACATAGTCTTTGTGAAAGGGGTCAACGAACCCGGGTGGTTGTGACACATATACTTCTTCTTGTAGAGGACCGTTAAGGAAAGCACTCTTCACATCCATTTGATGTAATGTAAAACCATTGAAAGCGGCATAAGCAAGTAAAATGCGAATGGATTCAAGACGGGCAACGGGGGCAAAGGTCTCACCAAAGTCCAAACCTTCAACTTGTGAGTACCCTTGTGCCACTAACCTTGCCTTGTTTCGGATGATGACACCATTTTCATCTTGCTTGTTCTTGAAAATCCATTTTGTTCCAATGACGTTGTGCTCGGTGGACGGCCTCTTGACTAGTGACCACACTTGGTTGCGTTCAAAACTGTTCAACTCTTCTTGCATAGCAACAAGCCAATCGTTGTCCATCAATGCCTCTTGTACCTTGAGTGGTTCAATACTGGACACAAACGAGAAGTGAGCACAAAATTTTGTCAAATGTTTACGAGTGACTCTACCTTCCGAGATGCCGGTGAGGATTTTGTCAACATCAACACGACCGGCCACTCGAGGCATGATGGAGGTGAGGGTTTCACGAGGTTCAACTTCATGTCCATCATCCACATCTTCAACATATGGATCATTCACGTGTGGAGGAAGATCTTTGTTCATGTTGCATTTGTTGAGGTTCGTCATCCATGATTGGACTTTCTTGTTATTGCTCTTGATGATGATCTTGTTCTTGATGGTTATCATTAAGTGAGACTTGATCAACCTCATCAACTTGGGCTAAGGGTATAGGTTGAACAATAGGAACTTGTGTTGGTATGGATGTTGAAGTAGTTTGATGATGCATGAGACCTCCATCTTCTTCTTCATCATCATGAGGTTCTTGTTCCATAGGAAGAAGTACACCAGCACCCATGTTCAAAATGTCTTGAGAAGAATCTTCTTCACCTACATCACTTAGATCAACTTGCTCCCCATGGGAGCCATTAAATTCATCAAACACCACGTCACAAGTTTCTACAACACATCCATTGGATTTGTTGTAGACTCTATAGGCGTGAGAGTTTGATCCATAACCAACAAATATACCCTCAATAGTTTTGGATTGAAATATTCCTAACCGTTCTCTTTTGTTGAGAATGAAACATTTGTACCCAAATACACGAAAGTACTTGACATTTGGCTTGTTTCCAGTTAGAAGCTCATATGGAGTCTTTTCCAATATAGTGCGGAGGAAGAGTCGGTTTGATGCATGGCATGCGGTATTGACAGCTTCAGCCCAAAAACTATGTGGTGACTTGTATTCATCCAACATGGACCTTGCCAATTCTACAAGTGTACGGTTCTTCCGTTCGGCTACACCATTTTGCTGAGGAGTGTATGGAGCTGAATATTGATGCTTAATCCCTTCATCACTAAGAAATTCTTCCAAGGTATAGTTCTTGAACTCAGACCCATTGTCACTCCTTATTGCTCGGATTTCTCTGTCAAACTTGCGTTGGGCTTGCTTGGCAAAATCAATGAAGGTGATCTTCGTTTCGTCCTTGGACTTGAGGAAGAACACCCATGTATATCTTGAGTAATCATCAACAATGACAAGCCCATACTTTTTCCCACCAAGACTATCCCATGAAGGAGGCCCAAAAAGATCCACATGAAGGAGCTCCAGGGGCCTTGAAGTAGATACTATGTTCTTGGGTGGGTGCTTTGATTGGTGTTGCTTCCCGGCTATGCATGCACTACACACACGATCTTTCTCAAAAGAGACATTGGTTAGTCCAAGGATGTGATTTCCCTTTAAGAGATCTTGAAGATTTCTCATGCCGACATGGGCTAGCCGGCGATGCCAGAGCCACCCCTTGTCAGCCTTGGCCATTAGACAAGTTGCATGGAATGTGCTCTCTTTCGAGAAATCAACCGTGTAAAGGTTGCCATCCAACTCTCCAACAAAAGCCACTTCGAGAGTATCTCTCTTAAAGACTTTCACATCCATTAGTCCAAAGAGTGTATCATAACCAACAGAAGCCAATTGGCGAACAGAAAGCAAGTGATATTTAAGGGATTGGACAAGCATAACATTTGCAAGAGACATGTCATTGGTGATAGCCACCTTGCCCAACCCGAGTACCTGTCCTTTATAACCTCCACCAAACATAATGCTCATGAATGGTTGAATAGCTTCCATGAAATCGTAGAGCAATTTGCTATCTCCGGTCATATGATTTGTACATCCACTATCAATCACCCATTTCACTCCACCGGAGAAGCTTACCTACACACAATTAGGACTTGGTTACAGGCACCCATTTTGCAATGGGACCTCTCAAGTTAGTTACAAGGGTCTTAGGGACCCAAATAGCATAGAAACGGAATGCATTTCGAGGACCAACAAATTTTACAAAGACTTCTACATCCTTAGTCTTCCGAAGTACATAGGAAGGAGGCATGAACTCTTTAGGCTTGTTGAGAGTGGGCATGCCCCTTGTGGCCTTCCCACTCACAACCTTACCTTTCTCCTTGTGCCCTTCTCTTACAAAAGTTTCGTTTAGAGGAGTTGTGCACTTTTGGGAGGACGTCTTCTTCTTACTTCTGCTAGGGTCAAACCCAAGTCCCTCTTTGGCAAACACCTCATTGTGTTGACTCAAAATCTCATCAAGATTCTTTTGCCCTTGAGCACATGTCATGAGACCTTTCTCAATTTGAGCCTTGAGAAAATGATTTTCCTCAAGAATAGATGCTAGATCACTACTAGAGTTAGTAGCACAAGCATCAACATTTATAATAGGGGAAGAGTAAGCCTTGGCTAAAGTTTCAAGATAAGTAAGTTTGAGCGTCTCAAAACTCTTTCTAAGAACGGTGAGCTCTCCTTCCTTAGTCTTGAGGGACACAGATAGAAGCTCACAATCCTTAGATAGAGAAGCATGAGACTTCACAAGCTTGCTTTTATCATTCATTAACTCTTCACAAGAGTCAATAGCCTTTTTCAAGGAGGCAAGATCATTAGTGTGAACATCAATGTTTGCACCAATTTTTAAGCATAGTTCATCATTTCGTGCTTCCTCATATTGGACTTTCCGCTCAAGGATTTCACACTTTTCCTTTTCCTCGGTGACGACGGTTTTGAGTTCCTTAATGGTGATGGTGTGCTTACTCACCATCTCCATAAGCATACGAAACATAGTGAGTTTCTTTCCTTTGAGGGAGCACATGAACTTATTAAGTTTAGCAATCATAGGATCATCTAGATCATCATCCTCATAGCTATCCTCCGCATCAAGGTACTCATCACTAGGAGTAGAAGGTGTGAAAAGAGGAGGATTTGATCGTGGAGTTACCTTGACCTTGTCATAAGAGCTTTGGTCCTCTCCTTCTTCAACCATGGCCTTTGCCATTAGGCACTTGTGAGCGTTACCCTTGTAATCTTTCATGTAGTTGTAGGTGACCATGTCACCACTCTTGTTTACTAACCTCAACGTGTTTTGAGAGTCTTGAGCAACTCCGGCAACACCACTAACATCATCCGGATTAGATTCTTCTTGAGCAACCATTGCCATTCCATCTCTCTTCTTGAGCTTGGAGTTCAAAGGATTTGGCAACTTCTTCTTGGGAAAGGTCTTGGGAAACCTTGGTTTATCTTCTCTCTTCTCATAAGGGCACTCATTGGAGAAGTGACTGGTTTCTTCACAGTTGTAGCATTTTCTCACTTTCTTCTTTTGAAATCTTCCCTTGAATTTTCCGGTGCTAAACTTCTTGACAAAAAGAGCCATGTCTTCATACAAAGGGCCTCGTCGGAGTCAATCTCATTACCATCTTCATCCTCATCATCATCTTCTTCTTCTTCACTTTGCTCATCTTCACATACTTGCTTGGCCTTCAATGCAAGATTGATTTTTGATGATGGGGAACCATGCATGGCAAGATGTTTTGTGGCATTGGCCTTTGACTCTTCAAATAGTTGGAAGGTGGATATGATGTCATCTGTAGTCATTTCCTTGAAGGTATGGTGTTGTCTTATGTCCCACACCATTTGATGATGATATGGAGCAAGAGCATGAAGCAACTTATCCACAAGAAACCTCTTAGTCATATTGAATCCATCTTGAGTCTTGTCACACTCACATGACTCAATATCCACAGTGAGAGTCATGAGACGCTCAAGGAGTTGATTGGGGGTTTCACCTTTTTCCATACAAAATTTTTGCAATTGCCCTTTGGCAATTTCATATTGAGCACTCCGGAGGGTAGAAGTGCCAGTCCTGGATCGTATAATACTTTCCCATAGTTCCTTGGCACTTTTGATGTGTATGAACGGTCTCCTTTGCTTTTCATCCATACCTCTCCTTATACACATGATTGCCATGTCATTGAGGCTCTTGTCATATATTTCTCTTGGTGTGGGGTTCTTTGGATCAACCACATGATAGCCATACTCTATAATCTCCAGCATCTCATCGTTTCCATGTCGAAGATGATCCTGCATAGCAACTTTCCACAATGCAAAATCGGCAGTAGCAGTAAGTAAAGGAGGTTTGCCTTGAGGGTTATATCTTGGTTTCTCAACCTGAGGTCTTGCGTAAAGCCAAGGAACACTGGTGTGTTCATTGCTAGGAGGTTGTTGAACAAGTGATGAAGTAGGCACAATTGGGCTTGGACTCACACCACTTGAGTGTGGTGCAAGCACCGCGGACAACGTGGCTAATCTCAGTTGGACCAAGGCCTCAAGAGAAGCATCATGCTCCTCTTTTTGCTTAGCAAGGGCCCGTTCTAGATCCTGAGACGTAAATGACTTGACTTCAGAAGAAGCCTCGCCTTTATCCTTAGGATCTACAACCAGGGGAGTCCCATCTGGGTTCATCTCGCTCTAGGACGGTTAAGCCACAAGAATAGAGCACGAGGCTCTGATACTAATTGAAAGGATCGAGATGGACCTAGAGGGGGGGTGAATAGGTACAATTACAAATTTTAATTATTACTTGGCATTTTTAGGCAATAATGCGGAATATGAAGATGAGCCTGACAATTGCATGTGAGCACAAAGTACTAAGCAAATAACACAAACACGTAAGTAGGCAAGCACAATATAATGTACGCAAGTGTAAAGAGATAAGTAACCACAAGTAGAGAGTTAAGGTTAGGAATAACCGCAACTCCGGGAGACGAGGATGTAAGCCGATGTTCACTCCCTTGGAGGGGAGCTAGTCACCGTTAGAGGGATGGATGTTACCACGAAGGCACACCAACGCCATGAAGGCTCACCCTATTCTCCCTTTGAGACAACACCACGGAGGCGTTTCTCAACCACTAGTGGTAGACCTTGGGGTGGTCTCCAAACCCTCACAAACGTTTCCGAGGGTAATCACAAAGTTCGATTCCTCTCCGGATGACTCCTACCGCCTAGGAGTCTCCAACCTCCAAGAGTAACAAGAACGATGGGGAAATGCTCAAAACTTGCTCAAGTCACAAATTCCTTTGGTGCAAAGAAGGGGAAGAAGTGGATCTATCACTTGATTGGAGAATTTCTCTCAAAATGCTCCTAGAACACTTGGAATCTAGGATTTAGTGTGGATGAATGAGAGAGAGAGTGAGGAGAGTTCTTGTGAGGCTCAAAGTGAATGGTCAACCCTATCCCGTGGAAGGAAGGGTGTATATGTAGGTGGTGGGAAAAAGTGGCCGTTTGGGGTACAGGATGGCCGAACGTCCGGAGAACGTCGGACGTCCGGAGGCCCAAATGGGTCCGGACGTCCGACAGTCATCGGACGACCGGCCGCTGTGAAAAGTGTGACCCACAATCCAGTGTATAGGATACGGACGTCCGAGCGGAGCCGAACATCCGTAAGAATGCTTCTGATGTGAAAGTGTCGGACGTCCGGAGGGTTCCGGACATCCGTAAAAATGTTTCTGTTGTGGAAGTGTCGGACGTCCGGAAGTGTCCAGACGTCCGGGCAATCAGGAAGGACCGGACGTCCGTAGAACACCGGACGTCCGAAGGCAAGGTATATAGATAGCAACTTTTGAGCAAGTTTTTCACAGATCCATCGATCCCCTCTCAATAGTGCGGGATCCCTATACTCAAGAACAAACCATAAATGAAGTCAACATCTTGTATCTCCATTCTTGAGTTATATGCTTTTGTCCCTAGTCATGATCCATGCACACGGTCTTTGGAACATAATCCTGAGATATACTTGATAAACATGATTAGTCCCGAGCATATGTGTTGTCATCAACATCAAAATATGATTAAGGCATGATTGCACTTTCAGAGTTCTTTATGACTAATGTTGAGTCCATGGATTATACGCACTCTCACCTTCCATCATTGCTAGCCTCTTCGGTACCGTGCATTGCCCTTTCTCACCTTGAGAGTTGGTGCAAACTTCGCCGGTGCATCCAAATCCCGTGATATGATACGCTCTATCACACATAAACCTCCTTATATCTTCCTCAAAACAGCCACCATACCTACCATGGCATTTCCATAGCCATTTTGAGATATATTGACATGCAACTTTCCACCGTTCCGTTTATCATGACACACATTATCATTGTCATATTGCGTTGCATGATCATGTAGTTGACATCGTATTTGTGGCAAAGCCACCATGCATAATTTTTCATACATGTCACTCTTGATTCATTGCCCATCCCGGTACACCACCAGAGGCATTCATATAGAGTCATATCTTGTTCTAAGTTTCGAGTTGTAATTCATGAGTTGTAAATAAATAGAAGTGTGATGATCATCATTATTAGAGCATTGTCCCTCATAAAAAAAGAAAGGCCAAAAAGAAAAAAAAGAAAGGCCAAAGAAGAAAAAGAAAAAAAGAAAGGCCAAATAAAAAAGGAAAGCCCAAAAAAAATATAAAAAAATAAAGGGGACAATGTTACTATCTTTTTTTCCACACTTGTGCTTCAACGTGGCACCATGTTCTTCATATAGAGAGTCTCATTTGTTGTCTCTTTCATATACTAGTGGGAATTTTTCATTATAGAACTTGGCTTGTATATTCCAATGATGGGCTTCCTCAAAATGCCCTAGGTCTTCATGAGCAAGCAAGTTGGATGCACACCCACTTAGTTTGTTTTGTTGAGCTTACATACATTATAGCTCTAGTGCATCCGTTGCATGGCAATCTCTACTCCTCATGTTGACATCAAATGATGGGCATCTCCATATCTCGTTGATTAGCCTTGTCAATACGAGACTTTCTCCTTTTTTTGTCTTCTCCACACAACCTCCATCATCATATTCTATTCCACCCATAGTGCTATATCCATGGCTCACGCTCATGTATTGCGTGAAAGTTGAAAAAAGTTTGAGATTGCTAAAGTATGAAATGATTGCTTGGCTGAAACCGGGGTTGTGCTTGATGGGAGTATTTTGTGTGATGAAAAATGAAACATAGCCTAACTATATGATTTTGTAGGGATGAACTTTCTTTAGACATGTTATTTTGAGAAGACATGATTTCTTAGTTAGTATACTTGAAGTATTACTATTTCTTATGTCGACATGAACTTTTATTTTGAATCATTTGGATCTGAACATTCATGCCACAATAAAGAGAAATACATTGAGAAATATGTTAGGTAGCATTCCACATCAAAAAATTCTATTTTTATCATTTACCTACTCGAGGACGAGCAGGAATTAAGCTTGGGGATGCTTGATACGTCTCTAACGTATCTATAATTTTTGATTGTTCCATGCTATTATATTACCCGTTTTGGATGTTTATGGGCTTTAATTTACACTTTTATATCATTTTTGGGACTAACCTACTAACCGGAGGCCTAGCCCGAATTGCTATTTTTTTTACCAATTTCAGTGTTTCTAAGAAAAGGAATGTCAAACGGAGTCCAAATGGAATGAAACCTTTGGGAGCGATCTTTTTGGAACAAACATGATCCAGATGACTTGGAGTGCAAGTCAAGAAACAAGCAAGGCGGCCACGAGGGTGCCCGACGCGCCCCCTACAGGTGGGTGCGCCCTCACCCTCGTGGGCCCCTCGATCGCCCACCGACGTACTTCTTTCTCCCATATATACCCATCTACCCCGAAACCATCAGAAGCGACCATGAAAAACTATTTCCACCACCGTAACCTTCTGTATCCGCGAGATCCCATCTTGGAGCCATCGCCGGCGCTCCGCTGGAGGGGGAATCCACCACGGAGGGCCTCTACATCAACTCCAAGGCCTCTCTGATGAGTTGTGAGTAGTTTACCACAGACCTTCAGGTCCATAGTTATTAGCTAGATGGCTTCTTCTCTCTCTTTGATTCTCAATACAAAGTTCTCCTTCCTCTTCTTGGAGATCTATTCGATGTAACTCTTTTTGCGGTGTGTTTGTCGAGATCCGATGAATTGTGGGTTTATGATCAAGTTTATCTATGAGAAATATTTGAATCTCCTCTGAATTCTTTTATGTATGATTAAGTTATCTTTGCAAGTCTCTTTGAATTATCGGTTTGGTTTGTCCTATTAGATTGATCTTTCTTGCCATGGGAGAAGTGCTTAGCTTTGGGTTCAGTCTTGTGGTGTTCTTTCAGTGACAGCAAGGGCAACAAGGCATGTATTGTATTGTTGACATCGGGGATAAAAAGATGGGGTTTATATCATATTGCATGAGTTTATCCCTCTACATCATGTCATCTTTCTTAATGCGTTACTCTGTTCTTCATGAACTTAATACTCTAGATGCATGCTGGATAGCGGTCGATGTGTGGAGTAATAGTAGTAGATGCACACAGGAGTCGGTCTACTTGTCACGGATGTGATGCCTATATACATGATCATGCCTAGATAATATCATAATTATTCTCTTTTCTATCAATTGCTCGACAGTAATTTGTTCACCCATCGTAATAATTATGCTATCTTGAGAGAATCCACTAGTGAAACCTATGGCCCCCGGGTCTATCTCTTATCATATAAGCTTTCAATCTACTTTTATTTGCATCTTTACTTTTCCAATCTATATCATAAAATACCAAAAATATATTTATCTTATCATATTATCTCTATCAGATCTCACTTTCGCAAGTGGCCTTGAAGGGATTGACAACCCCTTTATTTCGTTGGTTGAGAGTTCTTTGTTTGTTTGTGTAGGTGCGCGGGACTTGTGAGGAGCCTCCTACTGGATTGATACCTTGGTTCTCAAAAACTAAGGGAAATACTTGCGCTACTATGTTGCATCACCCTTTCCTCTTCAAGGAAAACCAACACAAGCTCAAGACGTAGCAACCCTCAGCCCCGAGGGTGAACTACTCCCTTCTCGTCATGGAGAACGCCAGATGATGAAGATGCCCACCGGTGATGGATCCCCCCTCCGGCAGGGTGCCGGAACAGGGTCCCGATTAGTTTTTGGTGGCTACAGAGGCTTGTGGCGGCGGAACTAGTTTTTCGTGGTGCTCCTGGATGTTTTCGGGATACATAGATATATATAGGCGAAGGAAGTCGGCCAGGGGAGCCACGAGGGGCCCACGAGGCAGGGGGCATGCTCCCCCCTAGGGCGCGCCTTGCACCCTCGTGGCCGCCTCAGTTTCTTCTTGACGTCCACCCTAAGTCTCCTAGATTGCGTTTGTTCCAAAAAGACCGCTCCCGAAGGTTTCATTCCGTTTGGACTCCGTTTGATATTCCTTTTCTGCGAAACACTGAAATAGGCAAAATAACAGCAATTCGGGCTAGGCCTCCGGTTAGTTGGTTAGTCCCAAAAATGATATAACAGTATATAGTAAAGCCCATAAACATCTAAAATGGGTAATATAATAGCATGGAATAACAAAAAAATTATAGATATGTTGGAGACGTATCAAGCATCCCCAAGCTTAATTCCTGCTCGTCCTCGAGTAGGTAAATGATAAAAACATAATTTTTGATGTGGAATGCTACCTAGCATATTTCTCAATGTATTTTTCCTTATTGTGGCATGAATGTCCAGATCCAAATGATTCAAAATAAAAGTTCATATTGACATAAGAATAGTAGTACTTCAAGCATACTAACAAGTAATTAGGTCTTCTCAAAATAACATGGCTAAAGAAAGTTTATCCCTACAAAATCATATAGTTAGGCTATGTTTCATTTTCGTAACACAAAATACTCCCATCATGCACAACCCCGCTTTCAGCCAAGCAACTGGTTCATACTTTTTAACGTGCTTCAGCTTTTTTGAACTCTCACGCAATACATGAGCGTAAGCCATGGATATAGCACTATGGGTGGAATACAATATAATGATGGAGGTTGTGTGGAGAAGACAAAAACCGAGAAAGTCTCATATTGACGAGGCTAATCAACAAGCTATGGAGATGCCCATCAATTGATGTCAACATGAGGAGTAGGGATTGCCATGCAACAAATGCACTAGAGCTATAAATGTATGAAATCTCAACAAAAGAAACTAAGTGGGTGTGCATCCAACTTGCTTTCTCATGAAGCCTAGGGCATTTTGAGGAAGCCCGTCGTTGGAATATACAAGCCAAGTTCTATAATGAAAGATTCCCACTTTGTATATGAAAATGACAACATAGGAGACTCTCTATCATGAAGACCATGGTGCTACTTTGAAGCACAAATGTGGAAAAAGATAGTAACATTGTCCCCCTTTTTTGGGCCTTTTTTTGGCCTTTCTCTTTTTTAGTTGGCCTTCCCTTTTTTTTGGCTTTTTTATAAGGGATAATGCTCTAAAAATGAAGATCATTACACTTTTATTGATTTACAACTCAAGAATTACAACTCAATACTAGAACAAAATATGACTCTATATGAATGCCTCCGGCGGAGTAGTGGGATATGCAATGAATCTAGAGTGACATGTATGAAAGAATTATGAAGGTGGCTGAGGGAGTCCTGGATTAGGGGGTGTCCGGATGGCCGGACTAAGACTTTTGGCCGGACTCCCGGACTATGAAGATACAAGATTGAAGACTCTGTCCCGTGTCTGGATGGGATTTTCCTTGGCGTGGAAGGCAAGCTTGGCGATACGATATGAAGATCTCCTCCCATTGTAACTGACTCTGTGTAACCCTAGCCCTCTCCGGTGTCTATATAAACTAGAGAGTTTTAGTCCGTAGGACGAACAACAATCATACCATAGGCTAGCTTCTAGGGTTTAGCCACTCCGATCTCGTGGTAGATCTACTCTTGTACTACCCATATCATCAATATTAATCAAGCAGGAGTAGGGTTTTACCTCCATCGAGAGGGCCCGAACCTGGGTAAAAACATCGTGTCCCTTGTCTCCTGTTACCATCCGCCTAGACGCACAGTTCGGGACCCCCTACCTGAGATCCGCCGGTTTTGACACCGACATTGGTGCTTTCATTGAGAGTTTCTCTGTGTCGTCGCCTTCAGGCCCGATGGATTCTTCGCTCGTCAATCGTGATGCGGTCCGGGATGAGACTTTTCTCCCCGGACAGATCTTCGTATTCGGCGGCTTTGCACTGCGGGCCGACTCGTTCGTCCATTTGGAGCAGATCGAAAGCTACGCCCCTGGCCATCAGGTCAGGTTTGGAAGCTTGAACTACACGGCCGACATCTGCGGGGACTTGATCTTCGACGGGTTCGAGCCACGACCGGGCGCGCCGCACTGTCACGATGGGCATGATTTAGCTCTATCATCGGACAACGCCCAGAGCGTCGCTCAGGTGTCCGCTCCGACCATTATCTCGGAGCTCACTATGCCAGTCGGGGACGGACAGTTGGACGCCGCCCCGGAAACTGCAACCTCTACGGTGATAGAGCCGGATACCAGCCTAGTCCCTCGATGACTCCAAGGTGCCGGACTCCGATCCGGACTCCGTAAATCCCGCACCTCTTCCGATTAAACCCGAGTGGGCTCCGGTCATGGAGTTCACCACCGCGGACGTCTTTCAGCACTCGCCTTTCGGCAATATCCTGAATTCATTAAAGTCTCTCTCTTTGTCAGGAGAGCCCTGGCCGAACTATGGCCAACATGGTTGGGATGCGGATGACGAAGAAATTCGAAGCCCACCCACCACCCACTTCATAGCCACTGTCGACGATTTAACCGACATGCTTGACTTTGACTCTGAAGACATCGACAGCATGGACGCCAATGAAGGAGACGATCAAGAACTAGCACGTATAGGGAACTGGAAAGCCACCTCATCATATGACATATACATGGTGGACACCCCTAAAGCGGGGGATGGCGAGGAGAAAACGGAGAATGACCCCTCCAAGAATCAGCCGAAGCGCCAACGTCAGCGGTGCCGTTCTAAGTCCTGCCAAACCAAAAACGGTGATTCCGGCACCGGAGATAACAACACGCCGGACAGTGCCGAAGACAACCCCCTCCAGCAGGATTCAGTGCAGGAGGATGAAGGAGCCGGCCCTCATGAGAGAGCGGACGATAAAGAGGATGAGGACGACAATTACATGCCTCCCTTCGAAGACGAGGCAAGCCTCGACGACGACGAATTCGTCGTGCCAGAGGATCCCGTCGAACAAGAGCATTTCAAACGCAGGCTCGTAGCCACGGCAAGCAGCCTCAAGAAGAAACAGAAGCAGCTTAGGGCTGACCAAGACTTGCTAGCCGACAGATGGACCGAAGTCCTGGCGGCCGAAGAATATAAACTAGAGCGCCCATCCAAGAGCTACCCAAAGCGCAGGCTGCTACCCCAACTTGAGGAGGAAGCAACTAAACCTACATCACCAGCGTACGATGCGCCCGACCGGCCACCCCGTGGCCGTGATTAATTGGCCTTCAGGCCCTCAACCCAAGCCGCACCCCGACACCGCTCAAAACATACCAGAGTACGGGGAGACGCAACAGACCTGCAAGACATCTTGGAGAACAAGACAAGGCAAACAAGATCTATCTACGAATCGCATGGGTGCCCCGCTTCACGTGATGCTAGCCGTCACGCCGGACATAATAAGTATGGCCCGGCCGAATACAATAGACCAAGCTCGTCCGAGCTGTGTCGTGATATAGCCCAGTACAGGGGCGCCGCACACCCACTATGCTTCACAGACGAAGTAATGGATCATCAAATCCCCGAGGGCTTCAAACCCGTAAACATCGAATCATACGATGGCACAACAGATCCTACGATATGGATCGAGGATTATCTCCTTCATATCCACATGGCCCGTGGTGATGATCTACACGCCATCAAATACCTCCAGCTCGACATTGGCTTAACAGCCTGCCAGCAGAGTCAATCAGTTGTTGGGAGGACCTGGAATCCGCATTCCTTGACAACTTCCAGGGCACGTATGTGCGACCACTAGACGCGGATGACCTAAGCCACATAATCCAGCAGCCATAGGAATCGGACAGACAATTCTGGACATGGTTCCTAACAAAGAAAAACCAAATAGTCGATTGTCCGGATGCCGAGGCCCTTGCAGCCTTCAGGCACAACATCCGAGACGAATGGCTTGCCCGGCATCTAGGACAGGAAAAGCCAAAATCCATGGCAGCCCTCACGACGCTCATGACCCGCTTCTGTGTGGGAGAAGACAGCTGGCTGGCTCGTAGCAATAACATAACCAAGTGCCCCGGCAATTCGGATACCAAGGATAACAATGACAGGTCACATCGAAACAAGCATAAGCGCCGCATTAACGGCGACAATACTGAAGATACGACAGTCAATGCCAGATTCAGAGGCTCCAAACCCGGTTAGCAGAACAAGCCATTCAAAAGAAACCCTCCGGGCCCATCCAACTTAGACCGGATACTCGACCGCTCGTGCCAGATACATGGCACCCCCGAACAACCAGCCAACCACACCAACAGGGATTGTTGGGTGTTCAAGCAGGCAGGCAAGTTAAGTGCCGAAACTAGAGACAAGGGGCTGCGTAGCGATGACGAGGAGGAGCCCCGGCCGCCGAACAACAGAGGACAGAAGGGATTCCCCCTGCAAGTGCGGACGGTGAACATGATATACGCAACCCACATCCCCAAAAGGGAGCGGAAGTGTGCTCTCAAGGACGTCTATGCGTTGGAGCCAGTCACCCCAAAGTTCAACCCGTGGTCCTCCTGCCCGATCACTTTTGATCGAAGGGACCATCCCACTAGCATCCGCCACGGCGGATTCGCTGCATTGGTCCTAGACCCAATTATTGACGGATTTCACCTTACCAGAGTCCTAATGGACGGCGGCAGTAGCCTGAACCTGCTTTACCAGGACATAGTGCGAAAAATGGGCATCGATCCTTTAAGGATTAAACCCACAAAGACAACCTTCAAAGGTGTCATACCAGGTGTAGAGGCCAGCTGTACAGGCTCGGTTACACTTGAAGTGGTCTTCGGATCCCCGGATAACTTCCAGAGCAAGGAGTTAATCTTCGACATACTCCCATTCCGCAGCGGCTATCACGCCCTGCTGGGACGAACCGCATTTGCGAAGTTCAATGAGGTGCTGCACTATGCATATCTCAAGCTCAAGATGCCAGCACCTCGCGGAGTCATCACGGTAAATGGAAACACCGAACGCTCTCTCCGAACGTAGGAGCACACGGCGGCCCTGGCGGTGGAAGTACAGATTAGCCTCTCCAGGCAATCCTCCAACCCAGGTATCAAACGTCCGGACAACGTCAAGCGAGCCCGAAGTAACCTACAACAAATCCGGCTGGCACGTCCCGAGCAAGCATAGCAGTGCGGCCCCAACCCCAGCCCCCGCCAAACGGCGACACTGGTACCACGCATACATAACTACGCCTTAGAGATACCATGGGCATAAGGGGAGGGGCACAACAACGGCACGCCCAGAAGACGGCTCAAACGCACTAAGGGGCTCACTATTCCGCCGTTTACTTTTTATACACTTTCAGGGTCCAACTCTTCGGAAGGCCTGTCCGACAATACACTCGCCGAACACACGATGCAACAGCCAGGGAGAGAACAAGCCACGTCAAAAGTCCAGGTGGTCTCTCTAACGAGTTTAATACCTGTTTTACTTACAATCCCGCAGCTTGCCCCTGGAGGGGAACATGTCAAATACTCCCATCTCTTGCTTACCGCACTTCTTGTATCGTTCTGCTTTCGCAGCAGCCCTTTTTTAATAAAGAATATATAGCTCTCACCTATTATTGTACTTATCTATTTTTTATACAAATATGTTCAGTCATGACATTGTGCAACCGTACACTTTGGTGCGGACAATACACCAGGGGCTTACAACACCTCATAACATGGTGTGAGAAGACCAAACACTCTCACGAGTGCGGCACCCCAAACTTATAGCACTATATGCATCGGCTCCGAATCATGTCTTTGGTCAATAGTTGGGTTTGCCCGGCTCCCATGTTTTGGTACCTTACGTTCTGCATTGTTGGCTAAGGTAGCGCTGGGAGAACTACTGCGATTGTGCCCCATTTGAGCTGGGTTAACACCTCAGTAGAGAAAGCTAAAACTGACTATCATGACAGTGCGAGAGACCGGTCGTTGTTCGCGAGGTTTTTTCAAGTCCTTAAAGACTAATGCCGCTTCGACCGAGGAACCGGGCTTATCCGGCCTAGGCGTGGATAGCACCCCGAACTCGGTCTTCCGAATACTAGGGGCTTCGCCGAAATTTAAAATTATAGAATTCTATGGCTAAGTGAGAGTGATAAAGCATTATAAGTCCGACGGCCTGGTTCGTTGTGCTGAACGCCTCCCTAGATGGACCCAAGAATGGGAACAAGAGTGGTCAGGTTTATCCCGAACACCCCAGCACTCGTGGCATGGGGGTCGAAGCCGACGACTTGCATCTCTCAGATTTGATAAATGGCCACACAGAAGGTAATATTTTAAATCAACAAGCGTTGCTTAATGCATATGAACAAAGCTTCAGCGTACAGGATAACACATGCGAGTCTACTCAAATATTACATCTTTGGAGCACTCATCCGCTATACGGTGGGCGCCCTTCAGAACGCCATTATAATACATCTCAGGCGTACGATACTCCTTGCCCGGCGGTGGCGCGTCTGTCAATAGCTTCTCCGCATCTAGCTTGCCCCAGTGCACCTTAGCACGGGCAAGGGCCCGACGGGCACCTTCAATACAAACGGAGCGCTTGATGACCTCAATCCACGGACACACGTCCACCAGCCGCCGCACTAGACCGAAGTAGCTGCCAGGCATGACTTCTCCAGGCCACAGCCGAGCTATGAGGCCCCTCATGGCCTGTTCGGCCACCTTGTGGAGCTCGACCAGCTGCTTCAGCTCGTCGCTCAGGGGCATCGGATGTTCGGCCTCAGCATACTGAGACTAGAACACCTTTTCCGTTGAGCTCCCTATCAGTGTCAAAACCGGCGGATCTCGGGTAGGGGGTCCCGAACTGTGCGTCTAGGCAGATGGTAACAGGAGACAAGGGACATGATGTTTTACCCAAGTTCGGGCCCTCTTGATGGAGGTAAAACCCTATGTCCTGCTTGATTAATATTGATGATGTGTGTTACAAGAGTAGATCTACCACGAGATCAATGAGGCTAAACCCTAGAAGCTAGCCTATGGTATGATTGTTCTTCGTCCTACGGACTAAAGCCATCCAGTTTATATAGACACCAGAGAGGGCTAGGGTTACACAGAGTCGGTTACAATGGTAGGAGATCTACATATCCGTATCGCCAAGCTTGCCTTCCACGCCAAGGAAAGTCCCATCCGGACACGGGACAAAGTCTTCAATCTTGTATCTTCATAGTCTTGGAGTCCGGCCGATGATGATAGTTCGGCTATCCGGACACCCCCTAGTCCAGGACGCCCTCAGTAGCCCCTGAACCAGGCTTCAATGATGACGAGTCCGGCGTGCATATTGTCTTCGACATTGCAAGGCGGGTTCCTCCTCTGAATAATTTATAGAAGATTGCGAACACCAGGATAGTGTCCGGCTCTGCAAAAATAATTTCCACATACCACCATAGAGAGAATAATATTTACACAAGTTCAATCTGCTGACGTATTTGATGGTGTGACATCACACCACTACCAAGCCTTTACTTAAATTGTTTTTATTGTACCACCTTAGCGCATTTAGCGAAGCGGTTTCCTTGGCACGTCTTGTCGAAGCAGAGATCGTGTTCCCCTTATTCCTGGATTCCCATAAATACGGACGTGGGTAACCCAACCGCGCCCGTTGCCACGCCCCCTCCATCGAAGGCGGGTTCCAAACGGTCACGGGGACGGCTCTCGGTATTCTTCCTCTTTATAATGAGACCAAGGCCAGTTCCTTTTCTTTAATCCTCAATCGAATCCGCCCCTCGCCCTCGAGTTCCAACACCCAGAGCTCCAGATTCGGGTACCTTCGACCTTCAACAATGTCTGGCTCCGACCTACGGGGCCGGTGGATGCCTTCTTCCATCACGGAAGAAGACGTGTTAAAGCTGAGAGACGCCAGGTACTTGACCTACGAGATTTCGCATAGGTTGCCTGCCCGAGGGCAAGTTATTCCTACTCCCGAGCCCGGCGAGAGCGTTGTGTTCGTGTCTCACTCCGTCGGGGTTTAGGCTTCCCGATGGACCCCTTCGTGAGGGGGCTCATGTTTTACTATGGGCTGGAATTCCATGACTTGGCTCCGGAGTCCATCCTCCACATCTCATCGTTTATTGTCGTTTGCGAAGCCTTCCTCCGCACTACCCCTCACTTCGGCTTGTGGCTCAAAACCTTCAATGTGGAGCTGAAGATGATTGAGGGGCGTCAGGAAAAGTGCGGAGGGGCGGTTATAAGAAAGAGGGCCGATGCTCCATGGCCCGAGGGCTCTTTTCAGGAGGATCTCGGCTTGTGGCAACAGGAGTGGTTCTATATCACCGCTCCCAGGGGCAGCAGGCAGAGGCCGCCGCCCATCGTCCGCTCGGGCCCTCCACAACAGTTGACGTCATGGGTCAACAAGGGGCGTGACTGGGGGCCGTCCAAAGACGTACCCCTGTTGCAGGACCGGATTCGAGGCCTCCAAGAAAGGGAGATCAATCTAGTCGCAGTGGTACAGGTTATTCTGATCCGGCGCCTACAGCCCTACAAACATCGCCCCCTCCGCCTGTGGGAATTTAATCCGGAGGGGCCGCGAGCTCTTCAACACTTCATGGGTTTGACACCCGCAGAGATGTACAAACTGTTCTTTGGATCGCAAGAGATGCGTCCGGACTTGACCGAGGACGCTGGCCTAAGCTGCAATCGCCCGGATACTCAAGTAAGTAGCCCTGTGTCCGGACACATTGTCCATCTATTTATCGTGGGTTTGCCTTTTGACCAGCTATCCCTTGGACAGGAGTGGATAGCGCAAGCAAAACTGATACGGTGTCCGGCCCCCCTCCCTGAGACCACGCAGGATCCCGTGTTAATCAAAATGTTGGAGGTTGCACCTTCGGAGGAGGGCGAAGGGGGGCACAGGGGAACTACCACCTTTGACAAGGAGGCTTTCAGTAAGGGAGGAATCGAGAGTCCCTCCTTCCAGGGGGAGAAGAGGACAGCTTCTGAAGACCCGAAGGCCAAGGCCTCAAAGCGGGGAAAGAAATCTGTACCGGAAGGTCCTGTGCCGGGAAGAGCCCCGGCCGTGCTATCTCCTTGAAGGAATCAGCCCTCCAGCGAGCCGTAAGTGAAAAAAGGGGGAATTTTGTAATAGTGGACACCCCTGCTTAATTTCTAAGGGTAACCAAAGTTTTCACCTTGTAGTTCGGATCTCAGCCCGTCTCAGCACAGCTCATCTTCGGGAGACCTTCGTCCGGAGATGATGGAGAGTGAAACGCCTCCATCTGCCGCCCCATCGTGCGGGGAGGACGACCCTGAGGTGTCGTCGCGGAGGGTCTCCCCGAGTCCGGCGGGGCCAGAGAGTTCGACACCCATTGGAGTACGGCCGGTGGAGCTGCAGGATTTGCTTAAGAGGGCGTCTATCTCGGAAGATCACCGCACATTAATGAGTACGATGATTGAAAGGATCTCGTCCGCCGAGAGTGGGTTGTATGAGGCCGTCGGGAGCTTGCTGACGGGTTTTGAGGTACGCAAAAAATGACATACCTTTTGACAGTTTTGCACATGAAGTGCGCCCTGTATAGATAGTAGCCCCTGAGACTTGGTATGCTGTCGAAAGCGATAGCATGCCAAGGATCATAATCTCAGTTATTGAATGTCACCTTTTCCTATGCAGGTGGCGGAACATTCGGTGGCCAGCCGGACTGATGGAGTTACCAAACTGAAGAGGCAACTCGATGTTGCGGACGCGGATATCGCGCTGGTCAATAAATGACTTAGCGAGTCACAAGGTAGGTGGTTGCTCCACGGTTGCCTAGTAAGGGAGCTGGTGCCCGTTCCTTACAATTTGTATGCTTGATGCAGATGGCGCCGCAGCTGTGGAAGATCTTCGAGCAGAGCTTGCTCGAGCCAAGGAGCAAGCCAGGATAAGTAATGCGGCTGCCTTGAAGGCAGCGGAAGAGCTAAAAGCTCAAAAAGGCTGCTCACTGCCGAAGCAGGGAAGAGTTGGCCGGAATGACCTTGAAATTAAAAGATGCTACCGACCGTTGTGAGGTTCTTGAAGGAGAACTTCAGTGGAGCAAGAGGGCCTGAAGAAGGCCGGCGCCGAAGTCAAGTATGCCCGGAGTGAGATGCGGGCTATGAAGGAGGAACTGCGCCAGGCCGGAGACATTGCGGCTGGAAAGCCCTTTCTTCTGCGTAGGAAGTTCACGGATTCGAAGTATGCTCAGCTGGGCCAGTTGTGTGGTGTGGAGGATCCTTATCTGGATTTGGCGGCAAGTGCGGCGGACGCAGTCGTGCACTTCTGAGGCCAGAAAGATCACGAAATGGAAGAACTTTACTAGTCTCAATTCCATAGTCCGGAGCGTCCACTTCCATTGACTGATCGGCTGGCTGAGTGGGCTGAGCTAAATAGATTGTCCGGACTTGCCATGATGGATGTGATCACTCATCTGTGGCCGGAAAGGCCCAAGCCGAAGAGTTATTTTGGCTTGTTGCAGCAATTCCTTGGGGCGGTGCCGCATATCAAGGCGATGAAGCGGTCGGCATGCATAGAAGGTGCACGGATGGCTCTCGCCCATGTGAAGACATACTGGGCGGACATGGATGCCACCGCTGTTGCATCCCGGGGTTCGGACAAGAGCCGATTACCCGCCGAGCACTATTTTGAGGAAGTCCTGCAGGGCGCTCATTTAATAGAGGCACAGTGTTCGAAAGATGTCATGTTCAAATGACGTGTATAATTTGTGAGATCATGTTTATAATGCAATAGCTTTTTATACTTGTGCATTCAAGTATTGAACTATCTCCTGTGCCGCCGTATGTGTATGTATAATCTGAAAGATGGCAGTCTTTGGCTTCATCCCCCACGCACATGGTGCAGGGGTGTTTGCAAAAAGAAAAAAAACGCTTTTTCACACTTAATCCAACGTCTTGGTCCTTTTAAGGAGGTGATAGCGTAGCAAACTAGGCAACTGGACTATAACGCTTTATCACTTTCACTTAGCCATAGGAGCTCGAATGTGGGGCTACTATATAGCCCCTAGCGGCACCGCTCTTCTCCGAACTCGGGGCGCGTATGTGCCTGACCGGGAAGCGGTCCTTCATCAAAGCGGAGGAATTCTAGACATTCCAATGGTCGATCGAGTGGTTGACCAGTATCTCGCTATATCATGACAGTCAGTTTTCGGCTTTCTCTACTGAGGTGCTCGCCTGGCCGAACCGGGGCACAATCGCAGTAGTTCTCCTGGTGCCGCGTTAGCCAATGATACGGAACATAAGGCAGCAAAACACAGGAGCCGGGCAAACCCAACATTTGACCAAAGACATGATTCGGAGCTGATGCATATAAGGCCTAACTCGAGACGCCGAACACTCCCTGAGGTGTTCGGTCTTTATGATACCGGGCGGAACAATGCCCTAAGCCCCTAGTGTCTAGGTACAGACGGGAACTTCTGATGCGGCCGATGCCAAAACGCCAGCCTCCTCCTCGGCTATGGTAGGAAACCGGGGGATGTGTATCAACAAGAGACAGTAAGAAAGGTTTACGCATGGTCTTAATCTGAAAAGAATCCTTGCAATGGGTCCCTGCTGCACGTCTGCGCCTGTGTCTCCATTGTGCTGTATCCTGGACGGGTGTAGCACGTGCTTCATCTGTAAAAGAGAAGGACTTAGTTTCTAAGAAATATCATGCAAAAGTTGTATTAAAATAAGGTACAATTTGGCAGATAAAGAAAGTTGAGCTTTATTGGCTCTCATCATTTAGACGCGCGGCCCCTTATAAAGGGGGTGTGCGGCTGGGAAGCCCCTTGTTTATTTACGCTGGACTCGCCTAACCATGTTTGGGGTCTGAATGACCTGTGTTTAGGGGCCTTGACCTGCAAGGTCAGAGTGGCTGTCAAGGCAGCCCCACGCTCTCCATGGTCGAGGAACACTCGGAGTTACTCTTTAATGAGATTATGCCGCGTGGACCGGGCATTGTAAGTATAAGAGACGTGTAGTGTGGTATTGCATTAAAGCGGGCAAAAGCTTTGCGTCCCAGTAGTGCTCGATGGCCACTGTAAAATGGGGCGCTACGGAGAGTGAGCTTTTCGCGACGGAGGTTGTCGGATGAACCGAACACAACCTCTAGTGGTACAGAGCCCGTATAATTGGCTTAAAGGCCTGGCATCACTCCTTTGAAGGAAGTGCCGTTATGGCGAATTTTGGTAGGGTTTATCCCCATTCTGCGAATGTTGTCCTGGTAGGGCAGGTGCCGCATTGTGTTTTCGTGTTATCACATGGAGTGAATTCACTGTTTTGACTTCTAATGGGAAAGTCTTCTGTTTTCCGGCATGCTGCTTGTGGGGTTCGTCGTCTTCGCTTGGTGTGTCGAGCCCGTTGCGTTCGGCATTATGTCGGCCGGACTGCTTGAAGACCCAACAATCTCTGTGGGTATGGTTTGCAGGCTTCCCGGAGGTACTATGTATCTGACATAGCCTATCCAGAATTTTGTTTAGGTTGGATAGCTCGTCACTGTTGTCCTTGAGGGGCAGTGTTTTGTTATTCGGCCGCGAGCTTTTGAATCCGGTGTTGACCGCCGTGCTATTTGGGCCATTTTCCTTATTCCGGCGCTGATCTTTTCTGCGTCGTGATTTTCCATTTCCATCCCTGACTTCGGATGTACTCGGGTCGCTGGTGCTACATCTAGCCAGCCAGCTGTCCTCCCCTGCGCAAAAGCGGGTCATGAGGCTTGTTAGTGCAGCCATTGTTCTTGGTTTTTCCTGGCCGAGGTGTCTGGCGAGCCATTCGTCTCGGACGTTGTGCTTAAAGGCTGCTAAGGCTTCGGCGTCCGGACAATCGACTATTTGGTTCTTTTTGGTGAGGAACCTGTTCCAGAATTTGTGTGCTGACTCTCCGGGCTGTTGAGTTATGTGACTTAAATCGTCTGCATCCGGAGGGCGGACATAGGTCCCTTGAAAATTTGCTCGAAACACATCCTCGAGCTCTTCCCAACTTCCAATGGTATTTTCTGGGAGGCTTTTGAGCCAATGCCGAGCTGGCCCTTTGACCTTGAGGGGTAGGTATTTTATGGCGTGGCGATCGTCTCCTCTAGCCATGTGTATGTGTAGGATATAATCCTCAATCCAGACTCCGGGGTCTGTTGTTCCGTCATATGCCTCTATGTTTACGGGTTTGAATCCCGTTGGAAATTCATGATCCAGTACCTCGTCGGTGAAACATAGTGGGTGTGCGGCGCCCCTATATTTGGGTGTGCTGTTGTCTTCAAACGCTCGGCGGGTTGTGTTGTTTCCTGAAGTCTTCTTTTTTGACCCGTAGATAGACCTGACCGGGTCGTCCTTTTTCCGAGGATCTTTATGCTGATCGTGTGCCAGCTTGTGTGCGGAGCCCCTTGTTGCTCCTAGCCCGTCATCTGGTCGTCTATCCAGCCAGGCGGCATCTTTCTTTTTTGACTGTGGGGGCTCTAAGGCCTCCTCGTCGAATTCGGGCAATAGCTTGCGCTTCGGGTAGCTCCTTGTCTGGCGACTAGCGTCGTAATTATCTGCGGTATTGAGTACTTTTCTCCATCTCATTCGGAGTGCGTCTTCTGCTGTTTTGAGCTTCCGCTTTTGCTTCTTCAAACTTCTTGCAGTGGCGACGAGCCTTTTATGAAGGCTCTTATGCTCTGGTGATGTGTTTGGCGTGAGATCGTCTAGGCTCTTGTTTTCGCCGGGGATGGGTTGCTTGTTCGGTTCACCGTATTCAGATGATTGCTTGGTGGCATGTGCGCCATCCACTGCTTCGCCCTGCTCTAGGGCCGGGTCCGTATGGGTGTCATTTTTATCGATGCGGGACTTCGGGCGGCGCTTGCGTGGCCGTTTTGGTTGTTTGTTGGGGGAGTTCTCCTTCGCCACATCCCGTTGTTCCTCATTATCGCTTCCTATTGGTATGTCCACCATACATACGTTGTGAGTTGGGGTGGCTTTCCAGTGCCCGATAGACGCTGGTTTTTGTTTGTCTCTGGCATTGTCGTCCATACCATCGATATCTTCAGAGTCATAGTCTAGCATGTCGGTTAGGTCGTCGACAGTGGCTACAAAGTGGGTGGTGGGTGGGATCTGAATTTCTTCGTCGTCCACATCCCGACCGTCCTGACCGCAGTCCGGCCAGGGCTCTCCTGATAATGAGAGATACCTTAGCGAACTCAGGATGTCGCCAAAAGGTGAGTGTTGAAAGATGTCCGAGGCAGTAAACTCCATGATCGGCGCCCAACCGGATTCGATTGGTGGAGGCGCGGGAGGTTCGGAGTCCGGCGAGAAGTCCGGCACCTCGGAGTCACAAGCTTCGTGAGGGACAAGATCAGTGTTCGGCTCTAACGCCGTAGAGGTTGCAGCCCTCGAGGCGGTGTCTAGCCATCCGTCCTCGATCTGTGCAGCCGACTCCGAATTGGGGATCGGAGCGGGCTCGAGTGCGGCCTCCAGGGTACTGTCCGGCTGCAGAGCTAGATCATGCCCATCGTGACAGTGCGGTGCGCTTGGCTGTGGCTCGAATCCATCGAATCAAGTCCCCGCGGATGTCAGCTGTGAAGTTCAAACTTCTAAATCTTACCTGACGGCCAGGGGCGTAACTTTCGATCTGCTCTAGATGGCCAAGCAAATTGGCCCGCAGTGCAAAGCCGCCGAATACGAAGATCTGTCCGGGGAGGAAGGTCTCACCCTGGACTGCGTCGTTGATGATGATCGAAGGAGCCATTGAGCCTATCGGCGACGACACAGAGGAACTCTCAATGAAAGCACCAATGTCGGTGTCAAAACCGGCGGATCTCGGGTAGGGGGTCCCGAACTGTGTGTCTAGGCGGATGGTAACAGGAGACAAGGGACACGATGTTTTACCCAGGTTCGGGCCCTCTTGATGGAGGTAAAACCCTATGTCCTGCTTGATTAATATTGATGATGTGTGTTACAAGAGTAGATCTACCACGAGATCAATGAGGCTAAACCCTAGAAGCTAGCCTATGGTATGATTGTTGTTCGTCCTACGGACTAAAGCCATCCGGTTTATATAGACACCGGAGAGGGCTAGGGTTACACAGAGTCGGTTACAATGGTAGGAGATCTACATATCCGTATCGCCAAGCTTGCCTTCCACGCCAAGGAAAGTCCCATCCGGACACGGGACGAAGTCTTCAATCTTGTATCTTCATAGTCTTGGAGTCCGGCCGATGATGATAGTTCGGCTATCCGGACACCTCCTAGTCCAGGACTCCCTCACTCCCCTCTTTGGCTCGGTAGTATGCGGCAGCGTCAGACACACTACGAGGCAGATCGGTGAACGCTCCTGGAGAGCTCCGGATTCGGGTAAGTAGTAGATAATTAACTTTTATATTTTTGCTTTGCATAAAGAATGCCTTACCCGCCGCTATCTTCCTCATCGCCTCGATCTCCTGAAGGGCCTTTTGGGCTTCAGCCTTAGCGGTCTTGGCACTCTCAAGCCAAGGCAAGCTCGGACTCTCGAGTCTTTGAGTCATGCTCCAAACTCTCGTGTTTTTCCACGAGAGCCTGGAGATCTTGCCGCACCTCCGCCACTCGCGCCTCCTGCTTCTCTCGCTCGGTGCGCTCCAAGGCCTCTCCAAAACCACCTCCTCCTGGTTTAGTCCCCTCTGGACTCCACCTCGGCGTTGTCCGTAGGGAGAGGGGAGGAGGCCGTTGGAAGTGAAGTGCTATTCACGTCCGACGAGCCCAAGGAGCCGCTCGTCGAATCATTGAGCTGAGCTCTGGGCGGGCTGCATTGTTAAAATTCGGCATGAGGAGCTATCAAATACTAGAGGAGCGCCATAAGTAGTTCGGGTAGCCGGACACTTACGATGTTGCCAGGGGCTTGACCCTGGATGGCCATTCCCCCTTGCCGTCTTCGGCGTCGGGGGCGTAGTCCGGCAGAAGGGACTTCCCCTTCTTGGACCCTCCGGCTTCCCCAGTTGGGGCGGCCTTTCTTTTCGTGCCTCCCCCCATTGGAGGGGGAGAGGCTTCTCCTTCTTCTTCCTCCTCCTCATCTTCGGAGGCGGAGGGAGCATTGGGGTTGTTGGGCAAATCCGACGCCCCCGGACACCAGGAACTATTTTGGGTCCCCGTGGCCTTCTCCTTGGCCTTCTTCTCCGGCACGACGTGAGGTGCCGGAACCAGTATCTTTGCTAATTGCGCGTTTGCTAGGCCTTTGGGCAAAGGAGCCGGACAGAAAAACTGTCCGGATGTCCTCTTCCAGTCCTGTCAAAGGAATGGGAGTTTAGATCCCACATGAAGTCACACTATGAGATTCAGGTATCCCGTAAGGGACTAAATGTAAGCTTACTTCGGAGGCTTGACATTTGACGCAGAATCCGCGATCCTCGGTGACGGGAGGGGAGACCTCGGAACTCTTGAAAAGCACCTTCCAGGCGTCCTCGTGCTTCGTTTCGAAGAGCCGGGATAGAGTTTGGTGCTGGGCCGGGACGAACTCCCACAAATTGAAGTCCCGTTGTTGACACGGGAGGATCCGGCGGAAGAGCATGACCTGGACCATGTTGACAAGCTTGACCTTCTTGGTCACCAGGTCTCGGACGCAGGTTTGGAGTCCGGTCAAATCTTCCAGATTGCCCCATGACAGGCCCATCTCTTTCCAAGATGTGAGCCGGGTGGGGAAGCCGGATCGAAATTCGGGGGCCGCCACCCACTTAGGGTCACGCGGCTCGGTGATATAAAACCACCCCGATTGCCACCCTTTGATAGTTTCCACGAAGGCACCCTCAAGCCAGGTGACGTTGGCTATCTTGCCCACCATGGCACCTCCGCATTTCGCTTGTCGGCCTTTCACAACCTTCGGCTTGACGCTGAAGATTTCCAGCCATAGGCCAAAGTGGGGCTGGATGCGGAAGAAGGCCTCACACACGACGATGAACGCCGAGATATTAAGGATGAAGTTCAGGGCCAGATCATTGAAGTCCAGGCCGTAGTAGAACATGAGCCCCCGGACGAACGGGTGAAGAGGAAAACCCAGTCCACGGAGGAAATGGGGAAGAAAAACAACCCTGTCATGGGGCCTGGGGGTGGGGATGAGTTGCCCCACATCTGGAAGCCAGTGCGCAATGTCGTTAGACAAGTATCCGGCCTTCCTCAGTTTCTTGATTTGCCCCTCCGTAACGGAGGAGGCCATCCATCTACCTCCCGCTTCGGACATGGTTGGAGAAGGCTGAGGTGGGAAGTGCGGGCTTGGGCACTGGAGCTCGAGCACGCAGGGACGGATAAGCAGAGGAGGAAGAAGGCGTGAATGGAAAGGGCAGATTCTTATCCCCTTATATGGGTGGCCAAAATTACGAGCCCCCCACCGGCCTAATAAAACTCGCTTATCTCCCAAGTGCCGCGGTTAATGGCACAGTTGGGTTACCCACACCCGTATTGATGAGAATCCCGGAATAAGGGGACACGATCTCTACTTTGACAAGACGTGCCAAGGAAACCACCTCGCTAAATGCGCTAAGGTGGAACAATAAAATGAATAAAAGCCTGGCTGTGGCACGATGCCACGCTGCGGAATACGTCAGCAGATCCGATTAACACAAATATTATTCTCTCTACGGTGGAATGTGGAACTTATTTTGCAGAGCCGGACACTACCCTGGTGTTCAACATCTTCTATGGAATATTCGGAGGAGGAACCCGCCTTGCAATGCCGAAGACAACTTGCACGCCGGACTCGTCCTCATTGAAGCCTGGTTCAGGGGCTACTGAGGGAGTCCTGGATTAGGGGGTGTCCGGATGGCCGGACTAAGACCTTTGGCCGGACTCCCGGACTATGAAGATACAAGATTGAAGGCTCTGTCCCGTGTCCGGATGGGATTTTCCTTGGCGTGGAAGGCAAGCTTGGCGATACGATATGAAGATCTCCTCCCATTGTAACCGACTCTGTGTAACCCTAGCCCTGTCCGGTGTCTATATAAACCAAAGAGTTTTAGTCCATAGGACGAACAACAATCATACCATAGGCTAGCTTCTAGAGTTTAGCCACTCCGATCTCGTGGTAGATCTACTCTTGTACTACCCATATCATCAATATTAATCAAGCAGGAGTAGGGTTTTACCTCCATCGAGAGGGCCCGAACCTGGGTAAAAACATTGTGTCCCTTGTCTCCTATTACTATCCGCCTAGACGCACAGTTCGGGACCCCCTACCCGAGATCCGCCAGTTTTGACACCGACAGTGGCCTTGCCACAAATACGATGTCAACTACATGATCATGCAAAAGCAATATGACAATGATGAAGCGTGTTATAATAAACAGAACGATGGAAAGTTGCATGTCAATATATCTCGGAATGGCTATGGAAATGCCATAATAGGTTGGTATGGTGGCTGTTTTGAGGAAGATATAAGGAGGTTTATATGTGATAGAGCGTATCACAGGGTTTGGATGCACCGGCAAAGTTTGCACCAACTCTCAAGGTGAGAAAGGGTGATGCACGACACCGTAGAGGCTAGCAATGATGGAAGGGTAAGAGTGCGTATAATCCATGGACTCACATTAGTCATAAAGAACTCATATACTTATTGCAAAAGTTTTATTAGCCCTCGAAGAAAAGTACTAATACGCATGCTCCCAGGGTAAGGGTTGGTAGGAGTTAACCATCGCGCGATCCCGACCTCCACACATAAGGAAGGCAATCAAAAGAGCACCCTATGCAACAAATTTGTTACACAACTTTTACCATACGTGCATGCTATGGGACTTGCCAACTTCAAGACAAGTATTTCTCAATTACATAATTACCCAACTAGCGTGATTCTAACATTAACACCTTTATATCTCAAAACAATTATCAAGCATCAAGTTGATCATAGTATTCAATTCACTTCCAATGATAGTTTTTATTATACCCAACTTGGATGCCCATCATTCTAGGACCAATTTTATAACCATATCAAATACCATGCTGTTCTAAAAGACTCTCAAAATAATATAAGTGAAGCATGAGAGATCTATAATTTCTACAAAATAAAACCACCGCCGTGCTCTAAAAAGATAT
The DNA here is from genome assembly GCF_018294505.1 of Triticum aestivum. Lineage (NCBI taxonomy): Eukaryota > Viridiplantae > Streptophyta > Magnoliopsida > Poales > Poaceae > Triticum > Triticum aestivum. The sequence goes on from NC_057807.1 coordinate 563,390,584, forward strand.
AAGTGAAGCACTAGAGCAAAACTTGTCTAGCTCAAAAGATATAAGTGAAGCACATAGAGTATTCTAATAAATTCCGAATCATGTGTGTCTCTCCCAAAAGGTGTTTACATCAAGGATGATTGTGGTAAACTAAAAAGCAAAGACTCATATCATACAATACGCTCCAAGAAAAACACATATCATGTGGTGAATAAAAATATAGCTCCAAGTAAAGTTACCGATACACGAAGACGAAAGAGGGGATGCCTTCCGGGGCATCCCCAAGCTTAGACTTTTAGTTGTCCTTTAATTATCTTGGGGTGCTATGGGCATCCCCAAGCTTAGGATCTTGCAACTCCTTATTCCATAGTCCATCAAATCTTTACCCAAAACTTGAAAACTTCACAACACAAAACTCAACAGGAAATCTCATGAGCTCCGTTAGTGCAAGAAATAAAAACCACCACTTAACATACTGTAATCAACTCATTATTTATTTATATTGGTGTTAAACCTAATTTATTCCAACTTATATATGGTTCATACCCCCCGATACTAGCCATAGATTCATCAAAATAAGCAAACAACACACGAAAAACAGAATCTGTCAAAAACAGAACAATCTGTAGTAATCTGTATCAAACGTATACTTTTAGAACTCCAAAAATTCTGAAATAAATTTGTGGACCGTACTAATTTTTCTATTAATCATCTGAAAAAATAATCAACCTAAAATTACTCTCCAGTAAAACATGGCAGCTAATATCGTGAGCGCAAAAGTTTCTGTTTTTTACAGCAAGATCGCATAGACTTCACCCAAGTCTTCCCAAAGGTTCTACTTGGCACAAACACTAATTAAAACATAAAACCACATATAAAAAGAGGCTAGATGAATTATTTATTACTAAACAGGAACAAAAATCAAGGAAGAAAAATAACATTGGGTTGCCTCCCAACAAGCGCTATCGTTTAACGCCCCTAGCTAGGCATGATGATTTCAATGATGCTCACATAAAAGATAAGAATTGAAACATAAAGAGAGCATCATGAAGAATATGATTAGCATTTTTAAGTATAACCCACTTCCTATGCATAGGGATTTTGGAGCAAACAACTTATTGGAACAATAATCAACTAGCATAGGAAGGCAAAACAAGCATAACTTTAAAACTTTAAGCACATAGAGAGGAAACTTGATATTATTGCAATTCCTACAAGCATATGTTCCTCCCTCATAATAATTTTCAGTAGCATCATGAATGAATTAAACAATATAACCAGCACATAAAGCATTCTTTTCATGATCTACTTGCATAGAAATTTTATTACTCTCCACATAAGCAAAATTCTTCTCATTCGGAATAGTGGGAGTATCATAAGAGACTCGAATACTATAAATTGTTTCCACATTAAAAGAGTAATGTTCAGAAAAAGGGTAATAATAATAATGATAAGTTTTATAAATATAATCATCACTACTTTTTATAGCATAAGTTTCATCACAATAATCATCATAAGTAGCAACTTTGTTCTCATCATAATCAATTGAAACCTCTTCCAAGATAGTGGATTCATCACTAAATAAAGTCATGACCTCTCCAATTCCACTTTCATAAATAATATAAGATTTAACACCCTCCAAAATAGTGGGATCATTACTTCCTAAAGTTGACACTCTTCCAAACCCACTTTCATTAATATAACCATCATAAATAGGAGGCATGCTATCATCATAATAAATTTGCACATCAAAACTTGGGAGGCTAAAAATATCATCTTCATTAAACATAGCATCCCCAAGCTTGAGACAAACATTAATTGCAGCAAATATATTCTCAAACATGTCATTCTCATCAAACATATCATCCCCAAGCTTGGGCCTTTTCATATCATAAGCATAATCACTCTCATCATTAATAGTATGCATAGCACCAATAGTATATCAATTATCATCATCACAATGAGTACTAGGAGCAACTTCATTTGGGAGGGATACCTTTCTACCTTTGCTTCTCTGTCTTTTCTTTTTATTCTTCACATCAAGTGTGGGTTTAACCCTCTTTTTTGAGCTCCTTATTAATGAGATTGGTTGAATAGAAAGCTCCTACTCGTTACCTGATTCATCATAAGAAATAATAGGAGGATATTGGGAAGTCTCTTCCCTTTCATTAGTATTCTCTTCATCTTCTATTTGCTTTCTTTTCTTTATGTAATTGGCAATATAAGGATTTTCAATGCAATTCACCAGGCAATACATCAAAATTTCTTCTAGATCAAAATCAAGAAATCTATCAAGATTAAATTTTGGAATACCCTCAGTTATACGTTTCATTTCTTCATACCCCAAAAGAAGACTAAGCTCTTTATGATGCTCAAGGGTAATCAAGTTATCACAATTTTTGGACACAATTTGATCATGAAACAAATAACATTGGGGCTTTAAATGACCATGTTCATTGCAAAGTTCACAAGGATGGCGATAAATATTGAATCTCTCAGCACAATCATCTAGCCTTTCTTGCAACCATTTAGTTTCCAAATACTTATGCCTCTTGCAAAATCTATCTTCCCTATTTGGTGTGTACTTGCAAGCTCTATGTATTCCACAAAAGTTGACATGCTTATAAGAGACATTTTCATCATGACTAGTGCAATCATCATTAGTACCATGGATATTCAAAGAGTTCATACTAACGACATTGCAATCATGCTCATTATTCAAAGATTTAGTGCCAAATATTTTATAGACTTCTTCTTCTACCACTTGAGCACAATTTTCCTTACCATCATTCTTATGAAAGATATTAAAAAGATGAAGCGTATGAGGCAAACTCAATTCCATTTTTTTGTAGTTTTCTTTGATAGACTGAACTAGTGATAAAACAAGAAAAAAATCGATTGCAAGATCTAAAGATATACCTTCAAGAACTCACCTCCCCGGCAACGTCGCCAAGAAAAGAGCTTGATGTCTACTACGCAACCTTCTTCTTGTAGAGGTTGTTGGGCCTCCAAGTGAAGAGGTTTGTATGACAGTAGAAATTTCCCTCAAGTGGATGACCTAAGGTTTATCAATCCGTGGGAGACGTAGGATGAACATGGTCTCTCTCAACCAACCCTGCAACCAAATAAGAAAGAGTCTCTTGTGTCCCCAACACACCCAATACAATGGTAAATTGTATAGGTGCACTAGTTCGACGAAGAGATGGTGATACAAGTGCAATATGGATGGTAGATATCGGTTTTTGTAATCTGAAATTATAAAAATAGCAAGGTAACTAATGATAAAAGTGAGCACAAATGGTATTTCAATGCTAGGAAACAAGGCCTAAGGTTCATACTTTCACTAGTGCAAGTTCTCTCAACAATAATAACACAATTGGATCATATAACTATCCCTCAACATGCAACAAAGAGTCACTCCAAAGTCACTAAGAGCGGAGAACAAACGAAGAGATTATTGTAGGGTACGAAACCACCTCAAAGTTATCCTTTCTGATCGATCTATTCAAGAGTCCGTAGTAAAATAACACGAAGCTATTCTTTCCGTTCGATCTATCATAGAGTTCGTACTAGAATAACACCTTAAGACACAAATCAACCAAAACCCTAATGTCACCTAGATACTCCAATGTCACCTCAAGAATTCGTGGGCATGATTATACGATATGCATCACACAATCTTAGATTCATCTATTCAACCAAAACAAAGTACTGCAAAGAGTGCCCCAAAGTTTCTACCGAAGAGTCAAGACAAAAACGTGTGCCGACCCCTATGCATAAGTTCACAAGGTCACTGAACCCGCAAGTTGATCACCTAAACATACATCAAGTAGATCACGTGAATATCCCATTGTCACCACAGATAAGCACATGCAAGACATACATCAAGTGTTCTCAAATCCTTAAAGACTCAATTCGATAAGATAACTTCAAAGGGAAAACTCAATCCATTACAAGAGAGTAGAGGGGGAGAAACATCATAAGATCCAACTATAATAGCAAAGCTCGTGATACATCAAGATCGTATCACCTCAAGAACACGAGAGAGAGAGAGATCAAACACATAGCTACTGGTACATACCCTCATCCCCGAGGGTGAACTACTCCCTCCTCGTCATGGAGAGCGTCGGGATGATGAAGATGGCAACCGGTGATGGATCCCCCCTCTGGCAGGGTGCCGGAACAGGGTCCCGATTGGTTTTTAGTGGATATAGAGGCTTGTGGTGGCAGGACTCCCGATCTATTGTGCTCCTCGATGTTTTTGGGGTATATGGACATATATAGGCGAAAGAAGTCGGACAGGGGGGCCACAAGGGGCCCACTAGGGTGGGGGGCATGCCCTGGACCCTCGTGGCTTCCTCAAAGCTTCCCTGACGTCTAGTCCAAGTCTCCTGAATTGCTTCCATTCCAAAAATAACTCTCCCGAAGGTTTCCTCCCGTTTGGACTCCGTTTGATATTCCTTTTCCGCGAAACACTGAAATAGGCAAAAAAACAGCAATTCGGGTTGGGTCTCCAGTTTGTAGGTAGTCCCAAAAATGATATAAAAGTGTATAGTAAAGCCCATAAACATCCAAAACGGGTAATATAATAGCATGGAACAATAAAAAAATATAGATACGTTGGAGACGTATCACGTAACAACATACGTTGTTCCCTTTGTCATCGGTATGTTACTTGCCCGAGATTCGATCGTCGGTATCATCATACCTAGTTCAATCTCGTTACCGGAAAGTCTCTTTACATGTTTCATAATACTTCATCCGCAACTAACTCATTAGTTACAATGCTTGCAAGGCTTATACTGATGAGCATTACCAAGAGGGCCCAGAGATAGCTCTCCGAAACATGGAGTGACAAATCCTAATATCAATCTATGCCAACCCAACAAACACCTTCGGAGACACCTGTAGAGCACCTTTATAATCACCCATTTTCGTTTTGATGTTTGGTAGCACACAAAGTGTTCTTCCGGTATTCGAGAGTTGCATAATCTCATAGCCTGAGGAACATGTTTAAGTCATGAAGAAAGCAGTAGCAATGAAACTGTCATGATCATAATGCTAAGATAACGGATGGGTCATGTTCATCACATCATTTTCCTAATGATGTGATATCGTTCATCAAATGAAAACTCATGTCTATGGTTAGGAAACATAACCATCTTTGATAAACGAGCTAGTCAAGTAGAGGCATACTAGGGACAATATGTTTTGTCTATGTATTCACACATGTACTAAGTTTCCGGTTAATACAATTCTAGCATCAATAATTAATAAACATTTATCATGAAATAAGGAAATAAATAATAACTTTATTATTGCCTCTAGGGCATATTTCCTTCAGTCTCCCACTTGCACTAGAGTCAATACTCTAGATTACATAGTAATGATTCTAACGCCCATGGAGCTTTGGTGCTGATGATGTTTTGCTCGTGGAAGAGCACTACAAAAAAAAGACACATCCGTGACATTTTGGGCCGAACGAAATTTTTTTCTGGCATACTTATGACACTTCTATGACGATAATTGTGACAAAACCCGGTATCATCATAGATGTGGTGGGCTCCTACTTCTATGACAAAAAATCATGACCGAAAATGGGCTTTTCGTCCTGGGCGGGCCGGAGACGCAGCTGCATGACATTCTTTGGGCCGTCCATGACGGCAAAAACCGTGGTAGAAGCGAGGGAGAGGAAAATTTCGGTGAGTTCCCTGTTATGGTGGGTGGTCGGGGGCCGAGCGATGCACGTTTCTCTCGTACACGTACGCGCGTGTGTGCGAGGCATTGGGCTCTAACTGAACCCAAGCAAGGCGTTGGGCTCTAACTGAACCCGAGCGATTGCACTGCAGGCTACGCGTTACTGAACCCGAGCGATCGAGCGATTCCTTCGCTACTGCTGCTAACTGAAGCTGATTGATGCTACCTCTGGATGAATAGTGAGCATTGGGGGGGGGGGGGTGGATGAACAGTGAGCGGTGGGAGTGGATGAACAGGACCCGTGGCGTTGCCTCTGGATGAACAGGACCCCGATCGATCGAGCCAGTTGGGGCTGGATGAACAGGACGACCCCGTGGAGGGCTGGATGAACAGTAGAAGGTGGAGGGGTGGATGAACAGTAGCCCATGGAGGGGTGGTTGAACAGGAGCCCGTGGAGAGGGGTGGTTGAATAGTAGCCGGTGGAGTAGCGCACGGTGGAGGCTAGATGAACAGGAGCCCGTGGATTAACAGTCGCAGGTGGAGGTTGGAGGAGGTCGACGGTGGATGAACAGTAGCCCGTGGAGGCTAGAGGAGGTCGACGGTGGAGATGAACAGTATCATGTGGAGTCCTGTTTTGTGGTACGCCACACCCCTCTCGATGAACATGACCCCCGTTTCAACCGTAGTGCTCCAACACAAGTCTGTTTCGTCCGTTTTGTGGTACACCACACCCCTCCCGATCAACAGGACCCCCGTTTCGACCGTAGGAGGTCCGTTTCCTCCGTTTTGCGGTACACCAGACCCCTCCCGATGAACATGATCCCGTTTTGAACATGGCCGGTCGAACACAAGGCCGTTTCCTCCGTTCTGCGGTACGCCAGACCTCGTTTCCATCGCCTGTTTCGTCCAAGCCCTCCCTATGAACAGACGACACATTCCGTTCCGACCCAGCCGGTTGGCTCCCCATGAACACGACGACGACGCTGTTTCTCCGTTCCCACCCAGCCATGTACACGAGCCCTGGCCGTACGTATGCGCGAGTAGGCGTTCGAGACCCCGCCCGTATGTACGTATGTGGCCATATTTTCTTTCTTGCACCCTGGCCATTGTACGTACGTGTACATGCTACGTGCGCGCCTCTACTACGACACGTGCGCGCCTCTACATCGACCAGTATATATGTACGTACATGTTCGTGACCAGAATGACAACGCTACATACGCTTCAACCAGGTGGGTCCCGACTGTCAGGCAGTTCCTTGCGTGCGAAGATGTAGCTGGTGGGTCCCAGCAGTTAGGGGGTGAATCGTTTTTTTTTGCCCGGACGCACTTCCTTGCGTGCGAAGATGTAGCTGGTGGGTCCCAACCGTCAGGGGGGAAACATTTTTTTTCGCAAAATACGGTGGCTCGTCCAGTGGCTCCCTGCTGTCAGGTGGAGGAATAACTATTTTCCGCGTAATAAGGAGCCACTTGATTGCGGCTGCCGTGGACCCAGCTGTCAGCCTCTCCACGTACAGTACTCTTCTAATGGAAGTCAGTCGTTGACCACATTGACCATGCCGCACCGCGAGCACCACAGCGGTGGACGATGGCGAGGCCTAGGAAGGGGACAATGCGGAGCCGGGAAAGACGCGGCAGTGGAAGCCCGCACGAAGAGGAGTACGAGGGTTCACTGGTTCGGCTGCGGTGTGAGGCTGCCGTCGCTGTAGAATAACAGGGGGTGTGGGTGAGTAGAGGGATGCCCTAGCCAACGGTGGTAGTGTTAGGGGGCAATGAGGCATGCGCAACAACACAGCCGGCCATGGGAGGCGGGTGCAGGCGGTTCCACCGGTGCTGCTTTGGCGGCTGGAGCAAGAAGGTCAGAGATTGAAGAAACACGACGGCCGTTGGATTGACATCCAACGGTTACGTCTGCTAGAATCGTTTGTTGACGTATATAATAACTAAAAAAATCTTGCATACGCGTCAACTTAACTGGCCCACAAGTCAGACCACTCTTTTTTTAATAATTTATATATTGCTCATTGCAACTTCTTATGCAATTTATTGCAGTCGCTTTTTTGGTTGGCCAGGGCCAATTTCGCATATTTCTGTGGGTTCCAAACTATTTTTAATACCGAAATGTGGAGCCATATTTAAAGTACTTTGAAGATATATTTAAATTAGGTTAATGCCCAGTGAAATAGGAATGTGAAAATGTGAAGAAATTCAGAAATTATAAAGTAATTGCCAATTTGTCATCTATTTTTATATTTACAACCCATTTCATATTACTTTCAAGATTTGCAGGCGTCTTGAAAGAGTTGCAGCCCATCAGGGCGTAGAAAAATAAGTAGGCCGAGATTGGGTATTCTCCAGAAAAAATAAACTGGGCTCATTTTCACAAAGAAAAAATAGCTGGGCTGGTCACATGGTGAACATAAAATATAAGCCTGGGCTAGACGGGCCATAACCCAGTTCAAACCCTGCTCCGTCTCAACAATAACAAAAAAATACTGCTCGAGCAGCTACGTCCCAGGTGTCAGCCGATCTTGTGCTGTTCTCTTGTCTATTGACTATATACGCTCACAATGTCGTGGGTCCCAGATGTCAGGAAGACACTAGGAGGAAGCATTTTATTTTTTCATACGCTGACATGGTGGGCCCCTACTGTCATCCTCTCCACGTACTTCTGCCGATTCCTGTTGTTTGTTGACCATGTTGATAACGTGAGAGGGCGGCGCCGCGGCGAGCGCACCAAAGCGCGCGGAGGACGTCGGCGTTAACGATTTAGGAGACGGTGGGGCGGTGATGCGTGTGCTGAGGTGCAACCAGCCGTGGGAGGCGGAAGCAGGCGGCCCCACCGGCGCTAGTTTGGTTTTGGCGGCTGGAGGAAGACAGGACTGAAGAAACACGACAGACTGTAAAAGCAACATGAGTACTTAACAACCTTAACTAAAACTAGCAGTGGCACTTAACAACCAAAGCTGAAAGCAGTATGAGTACTTATACAGGTTCAACCGTACAAAGCACTCCTCGAACAATGCTACATTGCCTACAGTTAACCAAGGATGAGACCGCCAAGCCCCAGGACAAGGCCCAGGCGCCACCCTGCGCATCCACAACCTTCTGAAAGCGGCTTCATCTCACAATGTGGTCAATAAACATGATATTCGATTTAGAGCCATGGAAAAGCATGAACATAATCTTCTATCCTATTCTCCAAGATGAACGGGCCTTGATTATTTGAGACCACCCATGAATAAGTATCTTTTCACCTCCAAGGGGAATGGAGTAGGTCGACATAAACATAATGTTGTGACCAAGCGCAAGTCTGACCCGACCATGGCCAGGCATCTGTATAGGAACAATAGAACTGGGCAGTTTTTGTTTCAAGAAGATCACAACTGTAAAACCGTGTATAAGCAATAGTTTATGAACAACATATATAACAGAAAACAACTCGTACCATAAGTTTCTCGACACAGTTGGACCTGTTCAACGAGTGCAGCAGTGGCACACATATACCACGTGGCCTTCCACCATTGAAACGCCCCACAAGGACCTCAAGACGATCAATAAAGTGTAGGAACTTGTGGATGTCGTCCTAGTCAACTTCAGTGCCATCAGTAACAGCCGAGTTATTACAGAATAACAAACGAGTAGCCTGCTTAACTCTGAAAAAACCTACACATGCCACCAATTATAAGAAAATATTAGTTAGAAGTAGCATCTTCGTGAGAGATTCGTTGCTACTTCTAAAGTTAAATTGTGATTAGTTAGACAGAATAGGTGGATTAAGAAGTAATCGAGGCAACAAGCAAGAACCAGATACAAAACTAACATGGATGAACAATTGGAACGATGTTGGGGTGGAAGATCACAGTGAAGATGAGACCAGGTTATCCTATTTCCATCAACATTCGTGCGCCAACTTTCAGTCCGTAACACTTGAGAAAGTTTATCCAAGTTTGGCCATAAAAAAACAGCGATCTTCTTGGTTCATGAACCCAACTCGGAACTTATATCCATGGCTTGTCTTCACTGTGACCATTAAACTAGTGTATTCAGTTATGGCAAGGCCGATCATCTTGAGTACATGTGTTCTAGCAGAGCAAATAATGCACTGCAGGAAAAATAATATGAGAACACAAGGTATTCCCTATCCAAATCTAGAAATAACTTCCTCCTTCACGTTAGTGTTGACCATCGTACTAGTACTACCTTTTATCCAAATATAGCAATCCAAATTTCCAAATTAGTCGACAACATGTTAAAAAAAAACCCACCCTCCCGGATAGAAAAGAGGATTCTAGGAACATACTGTGCGTGTTTTAAAATCCTGTGTTAGGATGAGAAGGAACAAGTGTGGCGTCTCACCAAGGGCGCAGAAACCTGTAGGGTGCTCGCACTTTGGGCACTGTAAATGAAACATACTAGATTCAGTAGGAAGAAAATTGCATCAACGACAGCGGCTGCCATCCTAGGATTACCTGCGACCAAGGGACTTGGATTTATCGGGGATGGATGAAGAATCCGTACCTGGTTCTCCATGAGAAAACCCTATGCAATCGCCGAGAGGGGTTTTTCTCTGAACAAGCAGACGAGGGAGAAGGGGATTCAGGCCTAGTGAAATATTGCCGCTACGTCCGTCCAGCTTACTACTAAAGCTGGAACCGGGGTGATTTGACGACTCATTGGGCATTACTGTGGCGCTACGACCGGGGTGTGTCTACCATGCAGTTGTGCACTCTAATTTGTGCATATGGCATGTGGACCCCATTGCTGGTTGGCCCACATATCAGCAAAAGAAAGTAGAAAGACATGAGTAACTAGTTACACATAAATATATTTTTGACAGAGAGATACTCCCTCTGTAAAGAAATATACAAATCTTTTATATCACAACTTTATACATAAGAAAAATCAAGGGGAATATATATATTCTCTATTTTTTCTTATAAAAATCAGAGTTGGTGATGATGGTGTGCCTGCCATCCTGCAATATAGGCCGTCCGATCTATATCTAATGGATAGGAAAAAAACTATGACAATTTACCTACACTCCTCTCCACATTTGCAGATAAGGCCTTCCCTCGTTCATTTTTTTCTCCCACAAGATAAACTACTCATACAAATGCATCTTGATGTTCTGTGCAACGCACGGGCATCTTGCTTGTAATTATAAAAAACAGAGTTGTTTTTAACATAGTATAGACGAGTTGGTGATGATGGTGTGCCTACCATCCTGCAATATAGGCCGTCTGATTTATATCTGACGGATAGGAAGGAAACTATGGAAATTTTGCAAAAAGGTACCCACACACCTCTCCACATTTGCAAATAAGGCCTTCCCTCGTTCATCCTTTTCTCTCACAAGATAAAATACTCATACAAATGCATATTGATGTTACGTGCAACGCACGTGCATTATGAGGGTTCAGTTGAGAATATAATACTCAGACAGGCTCACGGTTCTGGACTTTGGGCCATAGGCCCACCCTGCATGTTTGGGGGCCCATGTGTTCTACCTCAGTGCTTTTCATTTTGCAAGCGATCGATACGGCGCTAGTTTTAGATGCTGTCGCAAGGCGAATACACAAAATTGAATAAAGCACGGCAACTGTTGGAATGAAATCGAACGGCAGTTCCTAACCAGCAATGAGAGTTGCAATTCTATCATAAATAATACTGTCGTACTACTTATACACACATGACCCTTGTTTCACCATGCTAGATTATTACATCAAAATCTCTCGGAGGATAGATCAGTTCAGCAGTCGCGTGCTGCTACTGAAGAATTTCAAAGTTGATTTGGACCAGCTCTCCTTGCCGAGAAAGTTTGATTTTGACATCATCCCCTACCGCAAGATATGATTTAGATTTTAATCTTGACCATCCTTTAGCATCAATCATCATGCGACCATCCTTTGTACTTACGGTATATTGAGCAGGTTCATTCACACCAAGGCTACGCATGGTAAGAGAAACTTTGCCGCGGTCGTCGGAATTGTTGAACGACTCCCTCGTTGCTCTAGGAATTCTCTGTTTGCAAACAAGAAGACATACCCAAACAGTTAGATCAACACAATGAATCATGTGAAGCAACATGTGTCGGTGTCAAAACCGGCAGATCTCGGGTAGGGGGTCCCGAACTGTGCGTCTAGGCGGATGGTAACAGGAGACAAGGGACATGATGTTTTTACCCAGGTTCGGGCCCTCTCGATGGAGGTAAAACCCTACTCCTGCTTGATTAATATTGATGATATGGGTAGTACAAGAGTTGATCTACCACGAGATCAGAGAGGATAAACCCTAGAAGCTAGCCTATTGTATGATTGTTGTTCGTCCTTCGGACTTAAACTCTCCGGTTTATATAGACACCGGAGAGGGCTAGGGTTACATACAGTCGGTTACAATGGGAGATCTTCATATCATATCGCCAAGCTTGCCTTGCACGCCAAGGAAAGTCCTATCCGGACACGGGACAAAGTCTTCAATCTTGTATCTTCATAGTCCGGGAGTTCGGCCAAAGGTCATAGTCCGGCCATCCGGACACCCCCTAATCCAGGACTCCCTTAGTAGCCCCTGAACCAGGCTTCAATGATGACGAGTCTGGCGCGCAAATTGTCTTCGGCATTGCAAGGCGGGTTCCTCCTCCGAATACTCCATAGAAGATGTTGAACACAAGGATAGTGTCCGGCTCTGCAAAATAAGTTCCACATGCCACTGGAGAGAGAATAATATCTGCACAAATCTAATCTGCTGACGTATTCTGCAACGTGACATCACACCACGGCCAAGCCTTTATTCGAATCGTTTTACTGTTCCACCTCAGCGCATTTAGCGAGGCGGCTTCCTTGGCACGTCTTGTCAAAGCAGAGATCGTGTACCCTTCTTCCGGGATTCTCATCAATACGGGCGTGGGTAACCCAACCACACTATTAACCGCGGCACTTGGGAGAGCAAGTTTTATTGGGCTGGTGGGGGCTTATAGTCTCGGCCGCCCATAGAAGGGGATAGGGATCCACCCTCTCCATTCATGCCTTCTTCCTCCCTTGCTTATCCATCCCTGCGCACTCGAACTCCAGCGCCCAAGTCCGCACTTCCCACCTCGACCTTTCTCCAATCATGTCCAGAGCGGGAGGTAGATGGATGGCCTCCTCCGTCACGGAGGGGCAAATCAAAAAGTTGAGGAAGGCCGGATACTTGTCTGACGACATCGCGCACCAGCTTCCCGAGGAGGGGCAACTCATCCCCACCCCTAGGCCCCATGAGGGTAGTGTTGCTCCCCCATTTCCTCCGCGGACCGGGCTTTCCTCTTCACCCGTTCGTCCGGGGGCTCATGTTCTACTACGACCTGGACTTCCACGATCTGGCCCCGAACTTCATCCTCAACATCTCGATGTTCATCGTTGTATGTGAGGCCTTCCTCCGCATCCAGCCTCACTTTGGAATATGGCTGAAGATCTTCAGCGTCAAGCCGAAGGTCGTGGGCGGACGTCAAGCGGAGTGCGGAGGCGCTATGGTGGGCAAGATAGCCAACGTTACATGGCTCGAGGGCGCCTTCGTAGAGACCATCAAAGGATGGCAATCGGGGTGGTTCTATATCACCGAGCCGCGTGACCCTGAATGGGCAGCGGCCCCTGAATTTCGATCTGGCATCCCCACTCGGCTCACATCTTGGAAGGAGACGGGCCTGTTGTGGGGTAGTCCGGAAGAGGTGACCGGACTCCAAACTTGCGTCCGAGACCTGGTGAACAAGAAGGTTAAGCTTGTCAATGTAGTCCAGGTCATGCTCTTCCGCCGGATTCTCCGGTGTCAACGATGGGCCTTCACCTTGTGGGAGTTCGACCCGGCCCAGCACCAGACTCTGTCCCAGCTTTTCGACACAAAGCACAAGGACGCTTGGAAGGTGCTATTCAAGAGCTCTGAGGTCTCCCCACCCGTCACCGAGGATCGCGGATTCTGCGCCAAGCGCCAAGCCACCAAAGTAAGCTTGCCTTTAGTCTTTCTCGGGACACTTGATTTTCATAGTTTGATTCCATGTAGGATCTAAACTCCTACTTCCTTTGACAGGACTGGAAGAGGACATCCGGACAGTTTGACTGCCCGGCCCCTTTGCCCGAAGGCCCTGCAGATGCGAGCTTGACGAAGCTGCTGGTTCCGTCACCTCACGTGGTGCCGGAGAAGAAGGCCAAGAAGAAGGCCACGGGGACCCGAAAGAGTTCCCGGTGCCTGGTGGTGTCGGATTCATCGCCCGGCGACCCCGAAGCACCCTCCGCCTCTGAGGACGAGGAGGAGGAGGAAGAAGAAGAAGCCTCTCCCCCTCCAGCGAGGGGAGGAAAGAAGAGGAAGGCCGCCCCAACTGGGGAGGCCGGAGGGCCCAAGAAGGGGAGGACCCTTCTGCCGGACTACGCCTCCGATGCCGAAGACGGCGGGGAGGAATGGCCATCCAGGGTCAAGCCCCTGGCAAAATCATAAGTATCCGGATACCAGAATAACTTATGGCGCTCCTCCGAATTCAATTATGCAGTCCGCCCCGGGCTCAGCATGGCGATTCGTTGAGCGGCTCCCTAGACTCGTCGGATGTGAATAGCGCTTCACTTCCGACGGCCTCCTCCCCTCTCCCTACAGACGACGCCGAGGTGGAGTCCCAAAAGGGGCTAAACCAGGAGGAGGTGGTCCTGGAGGCGCCACAAGGCGACCTCCCGGACTCCAGGCCCAAAGGGGGTAAAACCCCAGAGGGATCTAAGCCCGGCCCCGGGCCGGACACCGCTCCGGAACCAACAATGCTTCCAGAGTTCGGCAGGCGGCGCCTTCGTAAGAAAGGCGCGCCTAGGACGTCGGCGGCCTCCGTCCAACCGGAGACGCCGGACAATTTGCTGGAGGTGCTTAACGGCGCCTCCATCGACGAGGAGCACCGTAGTGTTATGAGTGCGGTGATTCAGAAGGTTCTGTCCGCCAAGAGCGGACTGACAGAAGCCTGTACTAGCCCGCTAACAGGCTTCGAGGTATGTTAAACATATAAAAATGTTACCGCATAGACAGTAGCCCCTGATGCTTAGTTCGGCGTTCGAAAAGAAAAGCCGAGCTGAGGATCTAAAAAGATATTCGCAGGAGTCTAACGTAAATATGTCAATATGGGAATGCAGACTGGACTGCTGACCTTTGCCGCACTGACTGCGGAGGTCGATACATTGAAGAAGAGCCTCGAGCGGTCCGAGAACAAGCTCGGCCGTGCCAAGAAGTAGCTCGAGGACAAGGAGGGTATGTTGTACCGTATGTAAATGTATATAGAAATAACTGGTTGCAAATAGTGACAGGACCAACGTGAACGTTGCAGGGGCCACGACCGAGGTGACGATCCTGAAAGAAGCGGTGTCCAAGGCTGAAAACAGTGCGGCCTTAGAGCACACCAAGCGAGAGAAGCAGGAGGCGCGGGTGGCGGAGGTGCGGCTAGAGCTCCAGGCTCTCGTGGAGAAACACGAGAGTTTGGAGCGTGATTCGAAGACTCGAGAGTCCGAGCTCGCCTTGGCTCTTGAGAGTGCCAAAACCGCTAAGGCCAAAGCCCAGAAGGCCCTCCAGGAGATCGAGGCGATAAAGAAGATAGCGGCGGGTAAGGCATTCTTTATGCAAAGCAAGCATATAAAAGTGAATTATCTGTTACTTACCCGAATCCAGAGCTCTCCAGGAGCGTTCGCCAATCTGCCCCGTAGTCTGTCTGATGCTACCGCATTCTACCGTGCCGAGGAGGGGAGCTCGACGGAAAAGGTGTTCTGGTCTTAGTATGCTAAGGCCGGACATCCGGTGCCCCTGAGCGACCAGCTAAAGCAGCTGGTCGAGCTCCACAAGGTGGCCGAACAGGCCATGAAGGGCCTCATAGTTCGGCTGTGGCCTGGAGAAGCCATGCCTGGGAGCTACTTCGGTCTGGTGCGGCGGCTGGTGGACGCTTGTCCATGGATTGAAGTCATCAAGTGCTCCGTCTGTATGGAAGGTGCCCGCCGGGCCCTTGCTCGTGCTAAAGTGCACTGGGGGAAGATGGACGCCGAGAAGCTTGTGACGGACCCGCCACCGCCGGGCAAGGAGTATCGCAAGCCCGAGATGTATTATAAGGGCATCCTGAAGGGTGCCCGCATTATAGCGGGTGAATGCTCCAAAGATGTAATTTTTGAGTAGACTCGCATATGTTATCCTGTACGCTGAAAACTTTGTTCATATGCGTTAAGCAACGCTTGTTAATTTAAAATATTACCTTCTGTGCGGCCGTTTATCAAATCTGAGAGATGCAAGTCGTCGGCTTCTACCCCCATGCCACGAGTGTTGGGGTGTTCGGGATAAACCTGAGCGCTCTTGTTCCCATTCTTGGGTCTATCTAGGGAGGCGCTCAGCACAACCAACAAGGCCGTCGGACTTACAATGCTTTATCACTCTCACATAGCCATAGAATTCTATAATTTTAAATTTCGGCGAAGCCCCTAGTATTCAGAAGACCGAGTTTGGTGCGCTATCCACGCCTAGGCCAGATAAATCTGGCTCCTCGCTCTAAGCGGCATAAGTCTTTAGGGACTCGAAAAACCTCGCGAACAGCGACCGGTCTCTCGCACTATCATGACGGTCAGTTTTAGGTTTCTCTACTGAGGTGTTAACCCAGCTCAACTGGCGCACAATCGCAGTACTTCTCCCAGCGCTACCTTAGCCAACATTGCGGAACGTAAGGTACCAAAACATGGGAGCCGGGCAAACCCAACTATTGACCCAAGACATGATTCGGAGCCGATGCATATAGTGCTATAAGTTTGGGGTGCCGCACTCATGAGAGTGTTCGGTCTTCTCACACCGTGTTATGGGGTGCTTAAGCCCCAGGTGTATTGGCTGTACCAAAGTGTACGGTTGCAAAATGTCATGACTGAACATATTTGTATAAAAATAGATGAATACAATAATAGATAAGAGCTATATATTGTTTATTAAAGTGGGCTGCTATGAAAGCAGAATGATACAAATAGTGCGATAAGCAAGAGATGGGATTATTTGACATATCCCCCTCCAGGGGCAAGCTGTGAGACTTTTAAGTAAAACAGGTATTTAGCTCGTTATAGAGACCACCTGGACATTTGACGTGGCTTGTACTCTCCCTGGCTGTTGCATCGTGTGTTCGGCGAGTGTATTGCCGGACAGGCCTTCCGGATAGTTGGGTCCTGAAAGTATATAAAAAAGGAAACGGCAGAATAGGGAGCCCCTAGTGCGGTTAAGCCGCATTCTGGGCGTGCCGTAGTTGTGCCCCTCCCCTTATGCCCATGGTATTTCCAAAGCGTAATTATGTACGCGTGGTACCGCTATCGCCATCTGGCGAGGGCCGGGGTTGGGGCCGCACTGTTATGCTTGCTCGGAACGTGCCAGCCGGTTTTGTTGTAGGTTACTTCGGGCACGCTTGACGTTGTCCGGACGTTTAACACCCGGATTGGGGAATTGCCTTGATAGGCTACTTTGAACTTCCGCCGCCAGGGCCGGTGTGTGCTCCTACGTTCGGAGGGGCGTTCGGTGTTGCCCTTTACCGTAATGACTCCGCGAGGGCCTGGCATCTTGAGCTTGAGATATCCATAGTGCGGCACCGCATTGAATTTTGCGAATGCGGTTCGTCCGAGCAGGGTATGATAGCCACTGCGGAATGGGACTATGTCGAAGATTAACTCTTCGCTTTGGAAATTATCCGGGGATCCAAAGACCACTTCAAGTGTAACCGATCCTGTACAGCTGGCTTCTACACCTGGTATGACTCCTTTAAAGGTTGTCTTTGTGGGTTTAATCCTTGAGGGATCTATACCCATTTTCCGCACTGTATCCTGATAAAGCAGGTTCAGGCTGCTGCCACCACCCATGAGGACTCTAGTGAGGTGTAATCCGTCAATGATTGGGTCTAGGACCAATGTGGCGAATCCGCCGTGACAGATGCTAGTGGGGTGGTCCCTTCGATCAAAAGTGATCGAGCAGGAGGACCATGGGTTGAACTTTGGGGCGATTGGCTCCAATGCATAGACGTCCTTGAGAGCATGCTTCTGCTCCCTTTTGGGGATATGGGTTGCATATATCAAGTTCACCGTCCGCACTTGCAGGGGGAAGCCCTTCTGTCCTCTGTTGTTCGGCGGCCGGGGCCCCTCCTCGTCCTCGCTATGCAGCCCCTTGTCTCTGGTTTCGGCACTTAACTTGCCTGCCTGCTTGAACACCCAACAATCCCTGTTGGTGTGGTTGGCTGGTAGTTCGGGGGTGCCGTGTATCTGGCACGAGCGATCGAGTATCCGGTCTAAACTGGATGGGCCCGGAGGGTTTCTTTTGAATGACTTCTTCCGCTGACCGGGTTTAGAGCCTCTAAATCCGGCATTAACTGCCGTATCCCTAGTGTTGTCGCTGTTAATGTGGCGCTTGTGCTTGTTGCGACGTGACCTGCCGTTGTTGTCCTTGGTATCTGAATTGCCAGGGCTCTTGGTTATGTTATTGCTACGAGCTAGCCAGCTGTCTTCTCCCGCGCAAAAGCGGGTCATGATGTCGTGACGGCTGCCATAGATTTTGGCTTTTCCTGTCCTAGGTGCCGGGCAAGCCATTCGTCTCGGATGTTGTGCCTGAAGGCTGCAAGGGCCTCAGCGTCCGGACAGTCAACTATTTGATTTTTCTTGGTTAGGAACCGTGTCCAGAATTGTCTGGCCGATTCTTCCGGCTGCTGGATTATGTGTCTTAGGTCATCGGCGTCTGGTGGTCGCACATAAGTGCCCTGGAAGTTGTCAAGGAACGCGGATTCCAGGTCCTCCTTCAACTAATTGATTCTGCTGGCAGGCTATTAAGCCAATGCCAAGCTGGTCCTTTAAGCTTGAGCGGGAGGTATTTGATGGCGTGTAGATCATCACCACGGGCCATGTGGATATGTAGGAGATAATCCTTGATCCATACCGCGGGATCTGTTGTGCCATCGTATGATTCGATGTTTACGGGTTTAAAACCCTCGGGGATTTTATGATCCATTACTTCGTCTGTGAAGCATAGTGGGTGTGCGGTGCCCCTGTACTGGGCTATATCGCGACGTAGCTCGGATGAGCTTTGCCTTTGGTGTTCGGCCTGGCCGTATTTATCATATTCGGCGTGACGGTTATCGTCACGTGACGTGGGGCGCCCACGCGATCCATAGACTGATCTTCTTTGCCTTGCCTTATTCTCCAATATGTCTCGCAGGTCTGTTGCGTCTCCCCGCGCTCTGGTATTTTTTGAGCGGCGCCGGGGTGCGGCTTGGGTCGAGGGCCGGAAGGCCTCTCTGTCACGGCCATGGGGTGGCCGATCGGGCGCATCATACGCTGGTGATGTAGATTTAGTTGCTTCCTCCTCTAGTTGGGGTAGCAGCCTGTGCTTTGGGTAGCTCTTGGAGGGGCGTTCGAGTTTATACTCTTCGGCCACCAGGACTTCAGTCCATCTGTCGGCTAGCAAGTCTTGGTCAGCTCTAAGCTGCTGCTGTTTTTTCTTGAGGCTGCTTGCCATGGCCATAAGCCTGCATTTGAAACGCTCTTGTTCGACGGGATCCTCTGGCACGACGAATTCATCATCGTCGAGGCTTGCCTCGTCTTCGGAGGGAGGCACATAATTGTCGTCCTCGACCTCCCTATCCACAGCTCTCTCATGAGGGCTGGCTCCTTCGTCCTCCTGCGCTGAATCCTGCTGGAGGGGGTTGTCTTCGGCACTGTCCGGGGTGTTGTTGTCTCCGGTGCCGGACTCGCCATTTTTGCTTTGGCGGGATTTAGAGCGGCGCCGCTGACGTCGGCGCTTGGGTTGCTTCTTGGAGGGGTCGTCCTCCGTTTTTTCGTCGCCATCCCCTGCTTTGGGGGTGTCCACCATGTATATGTCATATGACAAGGTGGCTTTCCAGTGCCCTATAGGTGCTGGTTCTTGGTCGTCTCCTTCATCGGCGTCCATACCGTCGATGTCTTCGGAGTCGAAGTCGAGCATGTCGGTTAAATCGTCGACAGTGGCTACAAAGTGGGTGGTGGGTGGGTTTCGAATTTCTTCGTCGTCCGCATCCCAACCATGCTGACCATAGTCCGGCCAGGGCTCTCCTAACAAAGAGAGAGACTTTAGTGAATTCAGGATATCGCCAAAGGGCGAGTGCTGAAAGACGTCCGCGGCGGTGAACTCCATGATCGGAGCCCAATCGGGTTCGATCGGAAGAGGTGCGGAAGATTCGGAATTCGGAGCGGTGTCTGACACCCTGGAGTCATAGGCCTCGCAAAGGACTAGGCTGGTGTTCGGCTCTATCACCGTAGAGATTGCGGCTCCTGGGGAGGCGTCCAACCGTCTGTCCCGAACTGGCGCAGTCGGCTCTAAGCTAATGGTCGGAGTGGGCACCTGAGCGACGCTCTGGGTGTTGTCCGGCGGCAGAGCTATATCATGCCCATCATGACAGTGCGGTGCGTTCGGCCATGGCTCGAATCCGTCGAAGATCAAGTCCCCGCAGATGTCGGCCGTGTAGTTTAGACTTCCAAACCTGACCTGATGGCCAGGGGCGTAGTTTTCAATCTGCTCTAGATAGCCAAGCGAATTGGCCCGCAGTGCGAAGCCGCCGAATACGAAGATCTGTCCG
The DNA here is from genome assembly GCF_018294505.1 of Triticum aestivum. Classification (NCBI taxonomy): domain Eukaryota; kingdom Viridiplantae; phylum Streptophyta; class Magnoliopsida; order Poales; family Poaceae; genus Triticum; species Triticum aestivum. The sequence goes on from NC_057807.1 coordinate 563,410,858, forward strand.
AGGAGAAAAGTCTCACCCTGGACCACGTCGTGGTTGATGATCGAAGAAGCCATCGGGCCTAAAGGTGACGACACAGAGGAACTCTCAATGAAAGCACCAATGTCGTTGTCAAAACCGGTGGATCTCGGGTAGGGGGTCCCGAACTGTGCATCTAGGCGGATGGTAATAGGAGACAAGGGACGTGATGTTTTTACCTAGGTTCAGGCCCTCTCGATGGAGGTAAAACCCTACTCCTGCTTCATTAATATTGATGATATGGGTAGTACAAGAGTTGATCTACCACGAGATCAGAGAGGCTAAACCCTAGAAGCTAGCCTATGGTATGATTGTTGTTCGTCCTTCGGACTAAAACTCTCTGGTTTATATAGACAACGGAGAGGGCTAGGGTTACATAGAGTCGGTTACAATGGGAGGAGATCTTCATATCATATCGCCAAGCTTGCCTTCCATGCCAAGGAAAGTCCTATCCGGACACGGGACGAAGTCTTCAATCTTGTATCTTCATAGTCCGGGAGTCCGGCCAAAGGTCATAGTCCGGCCATCCGGACACCCCCTAATTCAGGACTCCCTCAACATGAAAAGAAAAAAGAATGAAGCACTTGGGCGGCCAATGCTTACCAAGAAGGTGGACATGTCGGTTTTTGTAAGGATTTTGGTATATGAAGTGCGACCGGCAACCCAGTCTGTTGCCGGTGCAACTGCTCGTTTGGTTGCCGCAGCCGGAGCAGATGCAAGTGCAAGTGTTGGTGTAGGTGCCGAAGCCGCTGCTGCTGCCGGAGATGGTGCTCCTTGTAGAGCTGGTGCTGGTGTCGGAGCAGGTGCCGGTGTAGATGCATGATCCTCCGGTAGATCAGACTGATCCGCTGATGCGGTCGGTGCCCAATCCTCAGTTGGATCAGACTGAGATGCTGCCGCTGTCAGTGCTAGAGCAACTGCCAGTGCTCGATCCGTTGCTGAAGGTGGTATCGATGTGCGAGACAGCGGCGATCGTGTCTGGTCTGCTATGATCAGCTTTCTAACTTGACTAGGATCCGTGACCGTGATCCAGTTTTTTTCTTCATTTCTTTTAAACGCGAGAAGGACTAATTGTGGCTTTTTTGTTAAACCAAACTGTAGTTCATCATAGGGATTCAGCTTGTACTCAGACAACAGACTGATCCAATTTTTTCCAGTAATATAAGTGATGGACAGTGCCTTCGTTACTGACATGACATAAGAAGTGAAACCTACAAAAATAGCCATCGTAGAGCAAACCAAACAGTTTATTCTGTGATGAATCTCATATGGCAAAATCTGCATCGTAAAATTGTAGGAAAAGAAAGAAAACATGACACTAAATCAATAAGATTTAGACAGTAATCAATAAGATTTACTTGATGTGACACAAGTGAATCCTTACCAGGAAATCACTATGTTGAAGTACTAAACAAAAGATTGATCGTCGAACTACGGGTGGCATGCAGGGGCCCCGCCTACTCCCACAAGCAGGACAATCCTAAGGTCGTGAAAAATCGTATGGACCGAACATCCATGGGACTGGAAATCCTGGTGGGTGCGATAAACCCTGCAATGCATACATATATTGGAGTGTAACCATAATTGATAAACTGTCCTCACAAAAAAGATGATCTGGATACTTCAAAATATACAGACTGAATTGAGTGGACAAACATTAACATAGATCGTTCTCAGGACTGACCACACACCAAAAGCGACAGTACTAATAAACAATACATGGTCCACAAACACAAATCAAGTACTGAACAATGGTACTTACTATAGACAAGCAAAGTTGCACTAATTAAACTCTGCAGATTATTTCTTGCCACCGACCTATAGGATGAACCCCGCATAACTGACTAGGCCATGGAATTCGTGAGAGATGTCTACATGCACCATCACCATCTCGTCAACCTTGGAGAACCTAACAGAGTGGTCTTTCCACTCATAAACATGATGATGAAGACATGCCGCATCATATTTGTTGGGAAACTTTACAAGAACCACACCCTTCGTAATCGAAGGCATAGCCAGGAAATTGTTGTGGTCAAGTACAACCTCGAGAACACGCCTGACAACAATGCTACAGGAAAACACTAGTTCAGGACACATGGCGACAAGGACAAAACATCTGGATAGTTTAGCGGTAGAACTCATGCCCAGGTCTTCCAGTTCACACGGCATGACTTTGAGAACTTCATCTCCACCGCAGACCTAGTTCTAATTCAAACAGAAACCATGTTTTAATACTACCTCCATTCAGAAATATAAGATGATTTTCGATATTATACTGCATATATGACTACATATACACACAGAAATGAGTGAACAAAGACACTAGAACATGTCTTCAAAGGCATGAGAGCAGAGGGATTACTTGCAATATCCATAACACAAGTTACTGAGGCAAATATACACTCTTCAAAGGTAGCATTGATGTTCATAAAGTACTCCCTCCGTCCCAAAATTCTTGTCTTAGATTTGTCTAGATACGGATGTATCAAGTCACAGATACATCCGTATCTAGACAAATCTAAGACAAGAAATTTGGGACAGAGGGAGTAGTTGAAAGTAATCTATAAGAAATCAGTGTCAACCTCTCACATGTTTTGGTCAAAAGAGGAATTTAGAACCGTCATTTGGCACACTAGAATCACATGCAAGATCACCCAAAAAGTTGTACTACCAGTACTAGTACTACCTGTTAGATGAAAAAACACGATCAAGATCGAGAAAAAGATCGTCAACAAGAGACATTACCTGGACTTGCTTAATGAGGAATCCCGAAGAGGGGGGCTTGGACAGGGCGAGGGTTTTGAGCTTGTCTGCCGTAGTCTCGGCGGGGTGCTTGCGCTTCTTCGTACCATGAGCCTCGACGGTTTTGGCCAGAGCCATAGACATCACGTCGGCCGGTGCTCCAGCGTCCATCCAAGAGAGGAAGCTGAGAGAGAAGAGTGAAAGGAGGAACAAGATGAGGGAGAAGCAAAGCGAGTGGGGGTTTTCTTCAAGAGAGGAAGCTGAGAGAGAAGAGTGAAATGATGGTTGCTTCGTCCGTCCAACTTACTGCTAGAAAGGAGGGGGTTTTGTGATTTGACGGCTCATTGGGCATTACTACGGTGCTTCGATTGGGGTAGTCTACCGTCACTCTACTACGGAATAATTTAGTGCATGGCCGGTGGACCCAGGTACTGGCTGTCCCACACGTCAGCGAAAGTGAGTAATTTAGTGCATGGCTGGAGGAGGATCCGCATAGTAGAGCGTGTCCACTGTTTTTCTGAAGAAAAAAATGATTACAACAAGCGTTTCCACTCTTACAACGAAGGAGTGCAAAACACGGCAGCCACTTGAACAGACACAGTGCTGCTACTACTAGGCATGTGCAGTGGTTCATACGTCAGTACTACATAATCTTGTTGCTAGTGTAGTAAGATATGACGATAACAAATGATGTTGTGCGCATGTCAACTATATGTAACATAGTACCGCTTTTTCAACTGTCCGGTCGAGAATGAATGGGGAGACCAATGTTAACAGAACTAGGTCTACATCGCACGGAGAGTACGGTGCTACAGTACTCCATGAAACATGAACCATATGAAGCACGAATAGTGTTAGGTAGGGTGTATGAAGGGTGCACGGGATGGGAGGAAAAGTTCCCTTCTCAAGCCACTTTTGGGTGTTTGGAAGAGTGCATGAAGGGTGCATGAGTCCACACTAGTAGGTTAAAAAACAACTATATTGAGATGAGAATGCAACCAAACACACCCACACGCTTTGTGCTACAGTGACTGATCTGCACCGTCTGAGTTTGATCCAACGGTCATGTTGCGCCGAGACATGGACTTGCCCATGCAGAGGGCGCCTAAACACCATCGAAGTCCCTCTGCTTCTCGAGGTGCACGACGTTGGTGATGCAGGGTGCAACCGCCCGCAGAGCCCGCTCTCGGTCGACAGGAGCCAGCTCTTCAAAGACGGCGTCCAATGGCACGAATGGATTCCGGTGACGGAGCCCTGAAAGGATTTGCCCGGCAACGGCGACGGCAGCCTGCAACCCCTCCTTGTCCAGCTGAGCCCCCACCACCGCACGGAGACGGCTCAGCTCCTCGGAGATATAGGTGAAGAAGGAGATCAGGTCAGGATGCCGTAGCTCATTGAAGTCGACCGGGTGGTCGAACGGGTTTAGCCCGATGGTCCGCATCGTCGCGCTGGCACGACTGTAGGCATCGCGCAGCTGCAACTCCTGCGTGGCAACTTGGTTCACCAAGTGGCTTAGGCGATCCTGGACCTTGTCACGATCGGCCCGCTCGCGCTCCAGCCGGCTCCCCTGACGGCCTATCGTATCTCCCGCTTTCTGCAGCAACACCGCCGATGCCTCGAGCATCTTTGTGGTGGACGCCTGCCGCTTTTGAAGCTCCATGAACTCCCGCACATATCGGAGGAGCATGGAACTTCTCTTCTCCTTGAGCTCACGAAGCTCCACGTCCTTGGCCTTGAGCTCCGCATCCTTGACCTGGAGCTCCTGTGTCAGGCGCCTCACCTCGGATTCCATGATCTGCTGCACCGCCATGGCACCAAGTAGAAGCAATGGGGAGAGGAAGCAAAGGGGGCGAAACGGCTGAAAGGCAATGCAATCTACGGGAAGGCGCAGGGAGCCAGCCGAGGAGCGGGGAATCTTTTGGTTTTCACCATGGTAAAACACCAGTCAATTACTTCTCACATTAGGGAGCAGTGGGTTTTACAGGCAGAGTCATCGTGACTAATTGTTGTCGCGCCTGCTCCCGTCAATCAAAAAATTAAAAATCCTGCCGCACCCAAACACCAGAGCAACGTCGCGATGGATATTTAAATTTACCTGCCAGCAAGTAGATAAAAAAAGGGGTGAAAAAACAAATGTGGCGGCTGTCCGTGTCAAAACCGGCGAATCTTGGGTAGGGGGTCCCGATCTGTGCGTCTTAGGCTGATGGTAACAGGGAGCAAGGGACACAATGTTTACCCAGGCTTGGGCCCTCTCGATGAAGGTAAAACCTTTCTTCCTGCTTGATTAATATTGAAGATATGAGTAGTACAAGAGTAGATCTACCACGAGATCGTAGAGGCTAAACCCTAAGAGCTAGCCTATGATGGTATGATTGTAATTCTGATCGGCCTTCTAAGGACCATCCTCTCCGGTTTATATAGACACCGGAGAGGGCTAGGGTTTACATGGAGTCAGTTACAAGGAAGGAAATATAATATCCGGATCGCCAAGCTTGTCTTCGATGCAAAGGAGAGTCCCATCTGGACACATGCCGAAGTCTTGAGTCTTGTATCTCCACGCTTCGATAGTCCGGACGATGTATATAGTCTGGCTGTCTGGATACCCCCTAATCCAGGACTCCCTCAGTAGCCCCTGAACCAGGCTTCAATGACGATGGGTCCGGCGCGCAGTCTTGTCTTCGGCATTGCAAGGCGGGTTCCTTCTCTGAATACTCCAATGTACCCATCACGACGAACAGTGTCTGGCATCTCACCAATGTTGTACTCCTCGGCTTCAGTGCTTCAATAATGACCGTTTCCACGTGTCGAGCGAATGCGAGGAGTCGAGGCATTTTTGCATTTGCCACCCTCAGTCCTTCGGGCTAACCGTCTATTTGAAGAGACGGGGATTCCCAGATCCAAACCTCACTCTCCCCCCTTGAGCAAGCATCCAACAGAGCGCCCAGAAAAAACCATTCCATCATGGCCGGTCGTCACATCTCTTCTGCTCGCTCCCCTTGCCTCAAGCCGGGGGACTGGGGAGAGTGTTCAGTTTCTCATAGCCGTTTGATAAAGCTACAAACCCAAGGGCTTCTCCCGCCGGCGTTCATGGTCCCTCTCCGAGCCGGAGTGGCCACCTATAATGGTGGAGAACAAGCGGAGAGATCCCCCAATCCATCTCCAGAGGAACGAATATGCCTCATTCCGCATCTGTTAAGGGGTGTCGGGTTCCCCATTCATCCATTCCTTCGCGGGCTCCTGGAGTTCTACGGCCTCCAGTTGCACAACTTCACCCCAGCCTCCGTACTACATATAGTAGGGTATGTCGCCCTTTGTGAGCTATTTCTAGGCTGCGAGGCTCATTTCGGATTGTGGAACAAGCTGTTCTGCCTTGTCCCCCGCAACCAGGGAGAATCCCTATGTCAAGTGGGCGGGGCCGAAGTATGGCGTATCGCTAAGACCGGATACCTATCCAGCACTCCCAAGAAGGCACCAGATGACTGGGCTTCAGAGTGGTTTTATATTGACGATGCTCCCCTTTCGGATCAAGTCCGGACAGGACTCCCCAAGTTCAGTAACATCCCGCCGATGGTACGTCTACGCTGGCGCCCCCGAGGCCCCCAAGAAGAGGATTCCAGGGAAATACACTTCCTGATGAGCAGGATAAAGTTACTGGACAAATCCGAACTGACGATAGTCGAAGTCATGGCAATATGCATAATGCGGGGAGTGCAACCGCTTCAATATCGGGGCAATCCCATGTGGCATTACAACGGGACAGACGATGCCACCCGCTGCGTCCATAAGGATCCGGACTCCGCCACTGCTCTGGCAAGGATATTGTCCTATCTATACAAAGGAGAAGAGGAAGACTTCCTTCATATCAAACCGCGAGACGGATTCTCCACGTACAATCCCCAAACTGGGTAAGTCGTCATTTATGCTCTTGCTTCACTTATCGTGGCGTCCTTTGCTAAGGTTACCTGCTTCAATATTTCCAAGCAGGAACTGAGGAGGGCCGTAGAAGGAATCTCCAGCCCTTTCCCGCAGCCAGAGGACCCCGAAAGGGCCCTGGATCCAGGACTCGAAGAAGACCCAGACGCGGCCGTGGAGCTTGTCGACGGGATATTTTATCGGGCAAGCCGTGACGGCGCCTCAGTGGCTATTACTGATGATTATCCCGGACTGCTACCTTCATCATGTGTAAGCTAAGCCGAAAACTCGATCCTCCGAAGAGGACTCTTTCCTGATATCTCTCTTTATCCCTGATGCGTCGTGTTTTTGCAGAAGCGACGTTCGGAGCGCAGGGCCGAGCCCCTAGGGATCCGTCAGCCACAGGTGTCGGATTGGGTAGGCTCAAGAGGAAGGCGGTTAGGGCCGACACGCCTCTATAGAGGTAAGGAAACAACCCTTCATGTAATTATTGTTACTTGAAGTGTAACAGCGCCCTTTACATCCTGGCAGGAAGAGGGGTATCCGGACTATATCCGGAGATCCTGCCAACCACGCCTCCACCAGTCGGGCACCAGAACCGACTTCGACAGAGGAGGCAGACATAGGGCCAATGCCGCATAGTCCTCCGACAGAGGATGCGGATATGTTTTCAGCCACAAACTCCGAAGTGGAGAGCGTCATGAATCACCGGCGTTGGAGGGCCGTGCTTCGGAACAACATCTTTTCCGAATAGGCCTTTAATGCCTTCAATTCGGCAGACGCATACGTTTGAGCTGCTCAAGGTGGGATTGCCCAAGCGACGAACCAGTATACCAAAGATATATGGGTAAGAAATTGTGATAAGTATGTCTAGCAGTAGCCCCTGAGACTTGAAACGGTTGGAACAACTGTTTTAAGGATCAATTTATGCGCAGGTTCTTGTAGATAAGAATGAGCAATTGTCTCGGGAGCTGGAGGAGTGCAAGGCCCAACTGAGGGCCACAGTTGCCAAGCTAGAGGAATCCCAAAAGGCTTCAGCGGGTAACATTTATCTCGATTATACGAAAATGTACCAACTAGCAACTGGCTGGTATGACAAATTTAACAGAAAATTATGTATATAACCCTGCAGTAAATCTGGAGGGTGGGGGAGACGATGAGTCGTATCTCCAGAGGCAACTAAAGGCTGGCGACTGCATTCTCACGCAGGTTCGGCAGGAGAAGAACAATCTTCAGGATGCCAATGTCCGGCTGGATGTAGAGTTAAAAGACGTCCGTGCCCAGCTGGCGGACTCCGTAAAGGAGAACAAAAGGCTTCGACGCGACATATGGTGAGTGCCTAGACAAACTGTATGATAGTTCGGTGCGGAAGTGTGTTGAAAGAATTTTGCTTGTAGGGATGTTAATGGGTCGCCCCGAGGAGGAGATGCCCTCATCTACAGGTGATGTACTGCAAGAACTTTCACAGTTGCACGAGCGAGCTCGGCGGGTGATGCACGTCGTTGCTCAGGCCTTGTGGCCATCAAGCCCCTTGCCAAATGGCATGAGGGAGCTTGTGGACCTGCTTCAAGGAGCCCGGCGGCGCTTCTAGCTGTGGAAGATATCGGCATGCCGGCAAGGTACAAGAGAGGCTTGGGCAATGGTGAAGACGCGCTACACCAAGCTGGGCCCGAACCATATGGCCGAAGTAGGACCGGCGGGGCCCGATGGGCAAGAAATTCCCGTAAGTCTGGTATATGACCAGGTAGCATTAGCTGCTAAGTATTCGCAACAGGATTGTAAACTAGATAGCCCGTTGGAGGGCATAGAGGAGGAATATAGTCAGTCCAAGTGACTGTGTAATTTAATGGGCATAAGTAGCCCCTAGCCGGATTAAAATCATTTGTCATGGCGGACCTTTTCGCTTCAGCCCCCGGATCTGATAGTCCGGGGTGTGTCCGAATACCCGCTCAGTTATAAAAAACCGGGGTATGCATGGAGACCAGGCGTAGGGGTCATAAGTGATTGAACAGACAAGTACCCAACTAGTTATGTTATATTACATGGATAGTAAGAAACATCTTCCAGGGAGAATAGTTCCGTTAGGGGTTCCTTTCCCTGGGAATGCATGCGGCAAAGCACATGTCCGGACTACAAACGAAGGTGCAGGATACAAAACTTCTAGGGATTTATGTTATGATAAATGAAGACATCTTTTGTTCACCGACCGAATATTCTCTTAAGGAAACTAGCTTTCGGCTTCACCCAGTCTGAGGTACACATCCGTCTCAACCGACAGTAACAATCACAGAGGTGCTCCCCTTATGCCCTAGCCGAATTAACGGGAACGTAGGGCATAAACACAGGAGCCTGGCAACCCAGCTTGGCCACGTCTTAAGTCATATCGATGCATATAATGGTGAAGAAAAGGCACACATCAAAAAAGGAAACTCATGTGTGATGGGCAAAAAGCCTTGAGAGTAATTTATGTTTAGCTTCCGTATCGGAAGCCCCCTAGTATTGCTTACACACATAGTGCGGCCGGAATAATCCGGGAGTCCGTACTATATGAAATACTTTGTGTGAAGAGAAAAAGATCGAGAAAGGAAGAGGGAGGGAGCATAATAAAAAAAGGGGGGAGGTAAGGAGGCAAACACTGAGTTCGGCGCTAGGCATAGAATCTCCGGAGTCTGGCTGTGTTCCATGGGTTCGGCTCGAGTCTGTTATCGGACGCATTACGTAAGCGGTACGCTCCTCCGATGAGAACTTGGTCGATGAAGAAGGGGCCTTCCCACTTGGGTTTGAGCTTATCCTTCTTCTTCTCCGGTAAGCGTAGAATGAGTTCGCCAATATTATAAGTTTTGGCTCATACTTCTCTGCTTTGGTATCGTCGAGCCTGTTGCTGATAGAATGCGGAACGGGCCTTAGCGATATCACGCTCCTCCTCCAGGGCGTCCAACTTATCCTGCCGATCTAACTCGGCTTCCTTCTCTTCGTACATGCGTACGCGTGGCGAATCATGTATTATGTTGCAAGGTAGTACTGCTTCCGCACCGTACACCATAAAAAATGGTGTATATCCGGTGGTGCGATTCGGCCTGGTCCGCAGCCCCCAGAGTACGGACTCAAGGTCCTCGACCCAATGAGTATCCGGCTCTGTCAAGGATAGCACTCTGGGTTTGATGCCACTCATGATGAGACTGTTTGCCCGTTTGACTTGGCCATTTGTTTGAGGATGGTAGACGAAAGCATAGTCGAGCTTAATGCCCATTTTGCCGCACCAAGATTTCACCTCATCGGCCATGAAATTTGAGCCATTATCGGTGATGCTGCTACGGGGGATACCGTATCGGTGTATGACCCCGGATATAAAGTCGATTACTGGTCAGGATTCGGCTGTTTTCACTAGTTTGGCTTCTATCCATTTGGTGAACCTATCTACCATGACCAATAAGTATTTTTTCTTGTGGCTTCCCCCTTTAAGGGGTCCAACCATGTCCAGCCCCCAGACCGCAAAGGGCCAAGTTATGGGGATTGTTTGGAGAGAGGTAGGGGGCATATGACTCTGATTGGCAAAGAGCTGGCAACTGACGCAATGTTGGACAAGGTCCTGCGCGTCTGCTCGGGCCGTCGGCCAATAGAAACCTGTACGGAAGGCGTTGTTGACTAGTGGTCGAGCCGCGGCGTGTTGCCCTCCCAGTCCGACATGGATTTCAACCAAGAGCTGCCGCCCTTCCTCTTCGAAGATGCACCTTTGAAGCACTCCAGTCGCACTTTTCTTACAGAGTTCCCCTTCATGGACTTTGTAAGCTTTAGAACGCCGGACGATGCAGCGTGCTTCATTTTGGTCTTCGGGGAGCTCCTGCCTATTTAGGTAGGCCAAGAAAGGCTCAGTCCACGGGGCGATGACAACCATTATTTCGTGGGCTGACGATGTTATTTCGGTGGTAGAGCCTCCGATTATGTCTGATAGTTCGGAGTCTGGGGATGTATTCGGATCCGTGCTGGTATTGCCGAACTCCCGTTCGCATGGCACGGATGGCTTGAACATCCTTTCCAGGAATATGTTAGGTGGGACAGGGTCGCGTTTAGCGCCGATGCGAGCAAGTACATCTGCTGCTTGATTGTTTTCTCGAACCACATGGTGAAATTCGAGCCCCTCGAACTGAGCTGACATTTTTAGGACGACATTATGGTAGGCTACCATTTTCGGATCCTTGGCATCAAAGTCTCTGTTTATGTGGGATAT